>NC_056737.1:712695168-712977116 GCF_019279795.1 Protopterus annectens
GCTTGTTCCCCTGCAGAAACATAGGAAAAAGTGTTCATTTGGTGGTGGTATAGGTGGAGGGGGATGTGTTATTTCCATGTACTTTGTAGTTTTCGATGTGGTATAAAGTTTGTGCGAGTTTTTCAATGTTTTGGATTTTCGATGTTATGGTCTCGATGTTTTGAAATTAGATGTCATGAGTTTTCGATGTTTTGAAGTAGAACCATACATATATATATTACACACACCGCACATTGTCTCTCTCAGTATGGCACCTCTTCAGCTGCCTCTGTCTTCATAGAAGTTGAGTGAAAAATGTAACAAAAATAATTTCCTCTCCTAGGTCTTCCCTAATACTTCAACATGTCTGAAATTTTCGTGTCCGCTTTCTGGGTTGGTAAGCATTGGAATGCTGCTTATCCATTTGGCTTTCATTTACAGACATTTTGGCAGTCATTTTTATTGCATAGTTAGATTTTTGTCTCAACAGCCATTGTCTGCTTTTACTGTTGACAGCCAAGCAAATGCATTTATATTAATGGAAATAAAATGGTCAGCATTAAACTGCAAACCTGTAGATGCTAATAGTCAGCATCTGTACATTGGTGATTTAGAGATTTTGGAAATTACAGTAACGTCATGTGGTGCTTAAAATGTACAGGTACATTTAGATAAATCCACAAATTTGCATCAAATTGGTGTACCTGGAGTGTGTGTACACTTTAATAACCAGCAGTATACATCTCTGCTGTCCCTAAGCTTCTGAGACGTTGCTCATTTTTCCCACAGTGTTACTCTTCCCTTCATTAATTTAGTGATTGTTCCCAGACATCAAGGGATGTAATGAAATAGTGATAGGTATTGCAGATACTTATTCACAAAATGCATATTAATGCAAGTTATGTGGATTTTCTAAGTGAGTTGTATCAACAATTAAGAGTTCCTCATTTGAGTCCCTGGATGTTTGGCTTTATCCTTAATTCTAGGAATTAGTGTTTGGAAACTGTCAAAAACTGCAATAAAGTAAATGCTTTGTATCAAATTGCTGCGACTCCCCTGTTTTATTTTCCCCATTATTCTCCCATTTTTCTTAAGTATTCCTTTTCACTTGCTTGATGGTACAAGAAAGCAATAAAGCTGTCTAGTCTGTCTTTTAAGTACCTTAAAATTCTACCTACCTTTCCCTTTGGCATCTTACTACATTTCTCATGGCCTCTTGAATGTATGATCTGATGCCAGTTTTCATTCTGTCCTCAGCTAATGGGCCCGGATCTGATCCAACTCTGTCATTGCTTAAGCTCATGGCAACCAAACACCCTCGCTTCTCCATTACCCATAATTCACCAACTCCTAGTACCTCAGATCTCATTTGCCGCTTTACACGAAAGACGTGATGTCTTGGTAGCAGACAGATGTGTTATTTTGTGAATTTTGCATTTCTTTCCAGTTAAAACCTCTTTATTCTTGTTTTTACTATCCATTACCTTCTCACTTACATTCATGTATTATCTCCCTTTCCTTTTCCTCATTTCCATACAGTTGTACCTTGAATACTATTGTTGGTATTTTTTTATAGTTTCTACACTTAGTGTCGCTTCTTTACCATTGTTGGTAATGTTTTCTATTTTCTTCTCTTTTCTAAAAACAAAAAAAGTTTAGTCCTTTACTGTTTTCTTGGTGGTGGTGTATATGGCTACTGTTGCTTTTATCTCTAGAAGCGAAAGGCCCAGCAGGGATCAAAACATTTTTCACATGTGGGTTCAAGATTCTGTATTTGATGCCAACACTTGGTATCGTCTTGGACCTCTTAATTTACAGGAAGACTGTGCTATTTGCCATGGATTTAATCCCAGGGTCCTTGTCTAATGAAAGAATAATTTGAGCCTAAAAGGTTAACTTTCCTCAGAATTTCTAGAGGCTTTATCTGGAGCTAAATCTAGAGAGTCAAAATCCCCTCCTCTGGGTCCATCTGCTATTACTTCCAAGGCCTCTGAGCATTCCAAAAAGTGAGCTCTTTCTGATCCAACCTCAAGATGGGATCCTAAAAAGAAAATCATTGGAGCTGACCCCAACATTGGATCCTAAGCAGAAAAAATTGTCTGATCGACTTCAAATTCAATAAAGTTACTGGATTCAGCCACTCTGTCCAATAGTATTTATCTACCAAGGACGAAAAACTCTTGTCTGTGGACCCAGTACCCTCCAGGGTCCCTTCACCCTTTTTGGAGAGACCCAGGTCCCCCTTTGTAATTTCCAGACGTTCTTCCAGGAATTTAACAGAAGATGTGGAAAGAATGGTGCGAAAAATTCACAGTGCAGTCAGATGGGTGCCTAAACCGACTGGCTAACCCTTTGGGTCAGAATGGCTGCTGTTCTACCACACCCTCTTTACCAGTTCCTCCTCTGACTCCGAGTCCTTGGATCCGAGCCTTCCGGCTCCATCTGCCTTGGATCAGAGGATAGCTTTATCCTGGGATCTGAAGTTCACTTTGAGCACTTTGGTTCAGTCAGATCTGGAGAGCTGTCAGAGCAGAGGCTTCCCTGTCAGATCCGAGGTGTCCGTTCTCTGAGCCATCTTTGTGCCTTGGAGCCCCAGCATGGGTTAGCTCAGCTCTGGCTTCTACCTCTGGGGTTTTGCTTTCAAAGCATGGAGGGGCACCAGTCCAAAATCTTGCCTTCTCTGTTCCAAGGTCTTCTCTTTCTTTGGGGTCGTCTGCCTTTGAGGCTGTGGGAGAGAGCATAGTCTGCCTCAGCAGCACAGACTGATCTTACCCTCTCGGATCTTAAGTCTGCAGTCTTGATGTTTCTGTTCGGAGTTTCATCACTCTCTTCCACAGGGACAGCCAGTATGAAAAGTCAAAGCTTCCCAACAGGGTATCCCAACTTCTGAACTCTTCCCAGAGTATTCCACTGAGGAATTCCCTAAGATTGCATTTAAGAGGAAGCACTTAGACTACTCTGGGGAGTCCATCACAGAAGACAGGACTTCAGTAAAGGTGAAGGGTCCCCATGGTCACCTCTTGAAGATGTCTCATTTGGAGACATCCTTGAAATTAAGCAGAGAGTTGGCTGGACGCCCAGCAACCCTTCATCTGAGGAGTCTATTCCTGGAGGCTTTCAGTACGGCCCATCTTCCTCCTGGGTGACTCCACCTGTCAGCTAACTCACTGAGTTGATCCCTTGGTGTGCGTGGAAGGATCCTGACACTATTGAACCTGTAACTCAGACTGGACAAAATTAAGGCACCACTGGTGGACAGCAGTTTTGGGGAAAAGGGGGTGCCTGTTGATGCCATGGTCGTGGTGGTGACCACTAAAAAGGAACTTTGCGAGGAAAGTTCTGTTCATCCCCCCCAACAGGGAGTCACAGGAGAAGGACAGGTTTGGAAAGTGTCTATGCTTCAGCGACCTTTGCTTTAAGGTGTCTGAATTATTTAGCACATTCCATAGGGTTGCAGAGGGATTTGATTTAAGGAGCTCTCAAATACCTTCTCAGGATCCATTTCTGACGTACAGTCATCCATGACTTCAGTTTGCTACTCTGCAGTCTTTCCAGTTCTTTCATGAGGATCATTTTGCATGTAGCTGCAGAAACCTCAAGGCAGTGGGTTCAAGCATTTTCATAAGGAGGCATGCCTGGATACACTTGTGTGATTTTGCAGAGCCCTTCAAGTCTTTCAGTGTTCCTTTTGACAGCACATCTTTGGCCCCAAAGTGAGGGATACTTTATTCAGGTGTGAGAAGGATGGAAAGACCCTGTGTGCTGTGGCTGCATGTTTTTTGACCCCTCAGAGATCCTTTTCTAGGAATTAGAGGAGGTTGAAAGATGTGATTCAAGAAATCCTAAGGTCCTTTCCAGGACACACGTGGAGGAAGTTTCACCAAAGGGGTAGAGGGGAAACTCTAATGGTAGATACAGCTCCCGTGGCAGAGGTGTTCCACAGAACCAAGGGTCCAGAGATTTTTTTGATGGATCCTTCCAGCATTTCTGAAAGACCCAATTTGCCTGCTCTGGAGGCTATCTGGGGGTCAACTATCCCTGCACCAGAGAGGTCTGGCTAGAAATAACAGAAAACTTGGGTGCAGAGGATTTCCAGAGGATATATAATGCCCTTTTCCCTTCCTCCTCCGTTTTCAAGAAAAATCCCAAATGTTCAACCCACTCACAGGGGACAAGCAGCAATTCAGGTTCAAAAGCTGCTGAAAATGTTCCAAGAGGTCCCATCAGAACAGATAGAATCCGTAACTTAAGATTCCTTTTAAAGCCAAAGAAAATGGGACTGGGGGTCAGTTTTGGATATGAGCAACTTGAACAAATCAGTTCACGCCAAGATGTTCTTCGTGTTTAACTGTTGCAGTCATTACATTTAGGTAATTTGCTGGCAGGCTGCCCTCAGTCGGCCTGAATATCAAAGTCTTGGGTCCTGCGTCAGTTGCCGTCTCCTCTTCCATGACGTCAGGTCGTCAGGGGTATAAAACATTCAGCCGATGCCATTTTGTTCAGACTTTCTTGCCACGTGGTTCCCGAAGCAGAATCAGTTCGCAAGTGCCGGTTGACCGACTCCTGAAATTTTCACATTCGAGTTTCAGAACTGAAGTCTTCAATTAAAGCTAAGTACCCCGTTGGGGAAACTTTTTCTTGCTCCTTACCGATGTCAGTAAAAGTTAATAATTGCATTACTTGTGGGAAGTAAATACCTCATAAGGATTTTCATTTGTACTGTATTCCTTGCCTAGGCCAGATCATAATGTGCCTTGCTGTCGATTTTGTGCTAGATTTACCCAACGCACTATTAAGCGTCTGTATATTTTTGCTTCAAAATATTTTGGATCCAGATTTAATTACCCTGAAATGTCGTCTGATAGCAATCCAACTACCGGAGTACACAAAAAACGCAAAGAAAAAGACAGAGACAGACTATCGAGGTCAAAAACAGACGAAGCTTCTCTTAAGCCAGTCGCCGGTTCACCGGTACTCAGTGAGGCGCTTTTACAGCACCTGATACCCGCTACTTTTGAGTCGCAGGCCTCTACCGAGACCCATGCAGAGTCCGATATGCCACGATATTCTTAGAGTATTGATCCCATGGATGTCTCTCCCTTGGATGGGTCCAGAGCCGCTGAGCAGGCACCAGATTCTGAGGGTGTTCTCAGCCTCAACATTTTTATATAAAACTGACGCCAGCTTCAAAAACAAAATCAACTTCTAAGTCTAAAAAAACTACGCATGAGCCATGTGCTCAGGCCCCTATACCTAAAAAACAGATGATCAAAATGGCTGAGGACTTAATTACCTTAATCAGGGGTTCCCAACCCCCCCCCCCTGCTAAGAGGCCTAGGCAAGACAATGAATATGAATCTTCAGATCAGGTTTCTATTTCTTCTGATCAGGAGTTTTCTATACCACCCTATGAGGATTCAGATGCAGAAGAATCCATTCCATCTGCATCTCCCCCTGAGGATTTTTCTTTTAGAGAAATCTTGCATACTTTAAGGGAACATTTTCATTGGGAGAGTCAGGATTTCTCGGAATCAAAAAAGAGGCTTAGGGATTTCCTTCTTCCTCAGCATAGGCCTTTGGCTATACCTCCTTTATTAGACATTGTTGATGTGTTTTCGGAATCAAGCATGACTCCTGTTTCCCTACCCTCCGGTTCCTACTAACCGATATTACTGGGTTCCTGACTCCCACAAGTTTCTGTTCAAAAATCCTGTTGCTGATCCTGAAACTATCTCACAGGGTCTCAAAGGTGTACAGGCCTCTAAGCCAAAAATCCTATCCCCTCTGATAGAGATTCCAGGGCGATGGATAGATGGGGAAAGAAGTTTTATATGTCTGCAACCTTGGGAATTAGGGCCTTAAACTGCCAGTTTCATATGCTTAAATATTAACAGCATGTTATGGGCCTATTGAAACAGAAAATGATGATTTCTGATTGTGTGGAAAATAAAGAATTACAGGAATTATTGCATGCAGCAGAACAGGTTGGAAAGCATACTTTGCAATGTGGTTTTGATTCCTTGGAGGCCTCTCTTGCAGGGCCGCAGTTTCTGGATCTGTGATTAGAAGTCATGCCTGGCTCAAGGAGCAAAATCTGCCTGATCATGTTAAAGCTAAATTGTTGGATGCACCTTTACAGCATGATACTAGAGTAATAAGGCAGAAGAGGCTTTAAAGAAAATGGAAGACAAAGCTAAATCTATGCAAACTGTAAAAGATTTCTTACAAGTGCAGCCATCCAGATTCAGTAGGCACTGGCCTACTAAAAATTGGTCCTTCCTGTGTCCAACAGAGCCTCTCAAGGCAAATCCAGGTGCTCAAAAGGCTCTAGGTACCAAACACAGGGTTCTTACAGGTCAAAGCAGTGGGGTGCCTTTACCTCCAAATCTGGAGGAAACAAAGCACAACCCTAGAATAAGCAGTCTCAATGACTTCCCTCTACCATCACCAAGCACTTTTTGGCAGCCCCCTTGGGGGGAAAAGTAGCACTTCATGCTCGAAATTGGCATGATCCATCCAGATATAAAACCTAAGGCTGACTGCCTGGCTTCTCCAATTCCATTAATAGCCACATAACCTGTGCTGTCTTTCCCAGTCCAACATATACTTCTGTCTTCACATAAACATTCTACACATGTAGAAACCATTACTGGCTCATTCGACTAGATCCTTGGCAACTTCCTCAGTTTTCCAGTCTAGAGCATCCATGGATGGTGTATAAAGCAGCAACTTGGGCTACTCCTGATACCTTTGTTACTCATTACAAATTGGATCTGGTCTCCAGATGTGGAGCATCATTTAGTTTAATGGTGCTCAGGAGTATCCTTCCTCAAGTTTCCCCGGGATCTTGGGTAGCTGGGGACTCTGTCCCATTAGTTGAGGATAAAATGAAAATTGACATCAGATAAAGCAGTTATGTACTCACAAGTCCCCACCTACCAACCCCCTTCCTTTTTAAAACTTCTGGAAGAACTAGTGGTTAGAGGACATCACTGTCAGATATACTGAACTCCAGATAGTCTTCTGTTTATTTGACTGCATGTGAATCATTCACTCCCCGTTTCTTCCTATGCACTGCAAATATTTCTTTCTAGTAAAAATCAGCAAACACGATATGAGGTATTTGGGGTTGGTGCATTATGGGTATGGGAGAAGTTTGAGAGTTTTTGGTTGCCACAAGCTTTAGCCACGGCCGAGACAGATTCGAGAGATTGGATCTGAACCCATTAGTTGAGGAAGAATGAAAGTGACCAACACAAATGGAACATTATGGTGAGTACAAAACTTTGTTTTTTGGATCCTCTCTCAACCAGCCATACTATTAATTAATTTCATGGGTACACATTCCTGTTTTTAGGTAAGTACTCTGGGAGCCTGTTGTCTGTGGCCTGTCCTTTTCTCTTTGAATCTCAGAATGAGCCCTTCACATTGTTTGCATTTCAGAATAAGCCCTTCACATCTTGACATGTCCAATATGGTGGTATGCACCAAAGTATTGTGTGTGCATTTCTTGTAGTTTAAAGTGAGAACAGGTCTAGCTGCTTTAACCTCTAGTAATTATGCCTCCTCCAAACTGCAGATATTTTTGATGCATTTCCTCTGAATCCTTCCAACTACATGATGACATTTTCCATATGTGGCCTGTTCAGCTGCAGAGAAAACTCAAAATGTTGTCTAACCGCATGCCCTTTTGTGTAGAATAATAACGCCTTTCTTTCTGTGATGAGTACCTGTGAAGATGTACTACTGCATTCTGTTTGCTACCACTGCTCTCTCTCTTCCACTTGGTCCAGTCCAGATGTGATCAACACTATCCCTAATCCTTTTCTTTCTCTGCCAGCAGTTCCACTCTGCTTAGCTGGTATTTCACACCAAGTTTGTTGTAGCCCAAGTGCGGTACTTTGCTTGTGTTTGGATTGAACCTCAACTGACCCCTTTCTGCCCATTTGTTCAACCTTCCAAATCTTTTGTTAAATTTTTCCCCAGTCATCCACTACTCGCACTTTTGTGTCATCAGCTAAGAGGTTGATTCTATGTTCTTTCCCCTTATGTTTCAGAAATAAATCATTGAGTCATACTGGACAAAGCAGTCTGTGTAGTGCTTCACTTAGACTTTGGCCTATGGCTGCAGTGACTGCTTTACCTCTCCGTATTTCTTTTTCATTGGAGGTATTCTAGTTGCTGTTTGAACTGAAGAATCACTTCTGGAATTACTTTTGGCAGATAGGAAGCAAGACTTCATAAGGCTGATATTTGATCTGATGTTATTTTCTTTGATTCCTCAACTGTTGGGTTTGGATCTGACTAGGCCACTTTTTCAGCTCATGGAACACAAACCCTTGAGTTCCTCACTTACCCACAATGCCATAGTCACCTAACATACCTCCGATCTCATTTGCTACCTTAGCATATGGATATGGTTGCTGCATACGCTCGAGTTTAGCTAATTGGCTCTTGTACAAATTTTTTCATTATTCTTATCTTAGTATTTCTGTTTTCTTATAAAACGTATTCCTTTATAGCACTATCGTCCCTTTCTTTTGTAATTTTAAAGCCATTGTTTGTATTCCCCTTTTCCTGTGCTTGTTAGTACTACTTTAGTTACCATTGTTGGTAACCCTTTTTCTCCCTTTTCTCTCGTAAAAAAATACTTTCAGTATCTTTGCTTATTTTTACTACTTTAAATGTCTGAAAAGCCTTTGGGTTT
Organism: Protopterus annectens; assembly: GCF_019279795.1. Classification (NCBI taxonomy): domain Eukaryota; kingdom Metazoa; phylum Chordata; order Ceratodontiformes; family Protopteridae; genus Protopterus; species Protopterus annectens. Next base: position 712,703,855 of record NC_056737.1, read on the forward strand.
TTAATTGTATGGCCTGTGGCCATAAGGTACCTTTATCAGATGCACACTCTAAATGTGTTTGTTTAGACCCTACGCATCTAGACTCTAGCTGTGACATTTAGTTACAAAGCTTTTAACCCCAGAGCTTTGATAGATAGAAAAAATAAATTGATACTAAGAGGTGTGCTCCCCTCCAAATTGATACTAAGAGGTGTGCTCCCCTCCAAATTGATACTAAGAGGTGTGCTCCCCTCCAAATTGATACTAAGAGGTGTGCTCCCCTCCAAGTCTTCAGCATCACCTGGGGCTCAAATCCCCAAGAAATCGGATAAAAATGATATGAGAAGTGTTCCCAGGATCCAACCTCATCTTCGACTCTGGGTTCTAAACCTTTGGGTCTGACCCCCTCTAATCAGAAGTCTTAGCCCAAAAAGTCTCTTAGGATCCGAAAACCGCAGTTGTTTCTGGATCCGGTTTCTCATCTACTTTCTCCATTCTTGGATCTGAAGCATCATCACTCTAGACCACCGTCGTGAGCATTTTCTACTCATTCCTCCAGGCATCCGACCGAAGCTGATGTGGACAGGATGATTAACTTCTTCTCAACGCAAATTCAAATGGGGGTTCTTCCGGCTCCAGTCCAGAGACCTTTATTAGTACTACCTCTATTACTGACTCCTCCTCTGATCCGGCCAGCTGTCTGATCAAAAGATTCTGGACTTGTACACATCAGATATGAAGATTATGGTATCTTTGGTGGCATCTGAGTGGACTGGTGCAGAGCAGTTCGGAGCCGGATGAATCAGAGCTGTAGCGTCAGCGCCAGATCCAGGTTGTTAATAGACTCCAAGGTTGTTGGAGCCATCTCTGCTCCCACAGCTTTAATGTTGGGTAGCTTGATTCTGAATCCCTCCTTCAGTAGTCTGCCTTTGGGGAGGAATTAGCTTATGATCCAGAAGCATGTCTTCTCGGAGCAGTCCTTTTCCTTCACTCAGAGGCATTCATTCAAGGTAGTGGAGAAAACTCTCTGTTCCTAGAGTCCCGACTTCTCCCCCCTCCTCAGCTACAACTTCCCAACTCAATTCATCTCTGCATCTAGAGCCTCAGTCACCTGTGCCACTGGGGCAGCCAGCCCGTATAAGTCATTAGGATACCCAGCGGGGTATAGTAATTTCCTGTGATACTTTTCTGAAGCATCTCACTAAAGAAGTTCCCGAGAAGAACAAGCGCAAAAGGAGGCACTTGGATCACAAGAGTCTGTCACAGAAAATACTAACTTTGATAAAGGGGGAAGGTTCCCCAAAACCACCACCCGACAACATCTCATTTGGAGACATTCTGTAACTTCTATAGCAAAGGTGTGGTTGGTCTCCCAACAACTCGTCTCAAGAGGAGTCTATTCCTGGAGGCTTTTGGAGCTAGCCCGTCTACCTACTGGGTGACTCCGTCCACCAATAATGAGCTCATTGATTTGGTCTCTCAACAGGCGTGAAAGGAGACTGACACCATCGAGCCTATCCCCAAGAGACCAGATAAGATCCTGGCACCACTGAAGGGACAGGGTTCTGGAGCAGGGGAGTACCAGTTGATGCCATGATTGTAGTGGCATCCTTGAAGAAGGAACTAATGGAATAAAGTTCCTCTGTCTGCCCCTTAACAGGGAGTCTAGGGTGCTGGACAGATTCAATAAGCATGTTTATGCTTCAGCGACCTTTGCCCTTCAGTCGCTGAATTTGGCAAATTTCACAAGACAGAGTGATTTGATTAAGGAACTTGCAAATCCCTCACTGGGACAATGTCCAAGGCAGAGAAAACTATGACCTCGCAGTTGGCTACCCTCCAATCCATTTCAAACTTGTCCATGAGACTCGTCTCCCGTGCAGCTTGAAGGTACCTCACAGGTCGTGGGTTCAGGTGTTTCCATCAGGAAGCATGCTTGGATGTGCTTGTGTGATTTTACAGATCCTTTCAAATATTTCTCACTTGCTGCTCCTTTTGACAGAATCTTCTCATTTGGACCCAAGGTAAAAGACTCTAGGTGTGAGCAGGAAGGTAAAGCTGTCTGATATGGGCATACATTTTTCGACCCATCAGTCCTTTTCTAGGAAACGAAGAGGATGAAAAATGTGGTTCAGAAAGTCGCAGGGTCCCTTCCAAAATCCACATGGAGCTAGGTTCCCCCAGGGGCAGAGGGGAGATCTCTTGATAGAAGATGTTGTCCCCGTGGCAGAGGTGGTCCATTGAATTGGGGATCTAAAGTTAACTTGTCTGATTTACCCTATCAGCGCTCCTGAAAGGAGGCCCAAATCCCCCTCTCTGGAGGTAGTCAGGGGTCGTTTATCCCAGCACCAGGGAGCCTGACTAGAGATTATAGAAGATTCATGGGTGCAGAGGATTATTTCTGGAGGTTATAAAATCCTTTTCCCTACCACCCCCTCTAATAGTAATCAAAATTCCCCGATGTTCCACCCAATCCAAGATTTTTTTTAGTGCTAAAGAAAAGGGGACTAGAGACCAATTTTGGAACTTGGCTATCTGAACTAGTCATTTCTGTCCACAGTTTCAGATGGTCACAGTTCAGTCTGTTCTGCCTTTTCTGCATAAGAACGACCGGATGTGCTCAACAGATCTTCAGGATGCATACCATTATATCAAAATGAACAGACAATCCAGGAGATTTTATGCTTCCTGCTTGGGAGCCAGTTATTACCGATTTGGAGAACTGCCTTTTGGTCTCACTACAGCCCCCAGGGGGTTCACCAAGTATGTGGCAGTAGTAGCAGCTCACTTGAGACTACAGGGATTCCAGGTGTTTCCATATTTGGCTGACTGGCTAATAACCGCTCAGACCAGGCTGCCATCATCTGATCAAAGCAGTTATTCTGTCACCTGGAAGTGTCGTCAGTCGCAAGAAATCTCAACTTAAACCAATTCAAAAATTGGAGGTAATTGGAGCCTTGTTCATTAAGGTATCCACAACTGTCTCTGCCTATCTATTAAGGGTTTTGATTGTTTCCAGGTCAAAAAGATCATTCAAAGTTTCTCTTTCAGCTCGACTGCTTCTATAAGCATTGGGGGTCCATGTCTATGGCAATCATTCTCATACCGTTAGCAAGGTACTACATGAGGATCCTTCAGTGGACCCTAACAACTCAGTGGTCCATTCTTTACCAGTCTTTATCCAGTCAGATCAAAATAACACAGGCTTGCAGAAATTACCTTCTGTGGTGGTTACAGTCTGATCAGGTGATAGGTCATCTTTTTTTTTCCTCTGCCCAAGGCCATAGTGACCAGGTCAGGTGTGTGTGTGTGTGTGTTTGTGGGGGGGGGGGCATTTCTTAGAAAAGACAGTCCAAGACGCATGGTCCCTTGAAGAGACCAATACACATCGGTGTTCTGGAAATGAGAGCTGTCTTCCTAGCATTGGAGGCCTTCCAAGATGCAGTCCCCTCTGGGACTATTGATCTTTACAGACTGTCAGCAGTCTGGAACATCAACAAACAAGAGGAACCAGATCTTTACCCCATGTCGAGAAGCTGTGTGAGACAATGAGCTATTTTATCCATTCATTTTCTGGGAGCATCAGACACTCTAGGGAAATCCACTGTGATTACAGAAAGGTTAAGTAGGTCCATTCTAATGCCTCTCAAGTGGTCCCTCAAATTGAAGGTTGTGGAAAGGATTTATGCTGATATACAGCCATGCTGCAATCTCTCTGCATCTTCCCTCAACAAGTTTAGTAGGGTCTTTGCCCTCATCCCCCTGCTGGGGGAATCACCAAGGGACAGTCTACTTCATGATTGTCCCCCCCCCGTCTCTTTCATGCCTACCATCCATTACCCCGAATCCCCAAATATCTTCAGAAACCATTTCGATTGAAGAGTGCAGTTATCATTGCCCCTTACTGGCCTTGTCAGATTTGGTTTCCCTTTCTTTGACTTCATGTGCTTTACGCCCTCTTGTTTTACCTGACAGACATGACACATCCATACATTCCAGGGCTAAAGTTGACTTGCATGGTTTCTCCACGTCTATTGATTGCTAGACAGCCCAGGCTCTCCTCCTCTGTCCGTCACATTTCTTTATCTTCCCACAAAACTTCCACTAGAAAACTTTACAGAAGAAAAAAAATTTTTTTGGCCACAGCAAAAATACATTCTTTTTCAGCACTAGTTCTTAGTTTTCATTTTTAGCTGCAATTTTCAGTGACTATGCTCTTGTACAACTAGCTGCCATTTCCAATTTTCATACAGGAGTAAATAACTAAGTAGCCTTTCTGAGGGGAACTTTTCTTAAATCCTGATTTAAAAGATCCCACTTCTCTGGTGAACCATCAACTAAGTGTGAACTAAAGTTTTGACTTGGAAAACATTTTTAGTGGCCTTTACCTCTGCTAGAAGAAAATTCAGAACATGCCCCGTCATCCAAGCCTCCTTATTTGATTTTTCATAAGGATGGTGTATCCTTAAGAACCAATCCCTCCTTTCTTCCTTAGATGATGTCAGAATTCAGTATTAATCAGATTGTCAAAGTTCCAGTTTTCTTTCCAAATTTCGTTTCTCAATGTGTGGGTTTCTGTTCAGATCAGGTCACTTTGCAAGCTTAGGATCCGAAGCTTGAGCTCCTACACGTAATAGGTTCATAGGTTGGTACTAGGCTGTCGGCCCTAGGGCCTATACAAGCCTAGGCATAACAATTCCCTGGCTATTTCTTCCCAGAATATTTACTTCCCATCTCCGTATTCTCTGGGGGTGTTTCCTGTGTAAAGCTGCAAACTTCTATATCTTGTGAAGCTTTATCAATTAATCATTGGTGAATGTCATTTTTATTGTCTATTCTTGTCTGTCATTTAACATTTTCTACAGATTCTTTCTTAGTAATGCTAGGCATTATTCAGTGTTGGCATGCCCTTTTGTATTTTGTTTGGTAGTCAATTGCTTTTCTTCTTTTGACTTTGATCCTAAAACTTTTGCTTCAAAGTCTTCTGTATTTTGCTCAGATTTGTCATCTCTTCTCATCTGCTTACTTTAATCTAAAGCTGGTCTCACTTTAATTAGTCCTTGCTATACTGCACTGTCTCTTGATTTCACTTTTATTGCTTCTTGGTCATTTTCCCTGAACTCATTGACTATTCCATGTAAATGCGTTTTCACATTTTCTTCTGATGCATTGTGTGTTCTGTTTATTGGTATTTACTGGTAATTTGATTTTTGTTATCCTTTGTGCTTTGAGATTCTCCAGTGATTTTTCAACAGATGATACTGTTTTGTCTGACTTTTCACCTGCTTTCTCATTGAAAGTATTTTGAATCTTCACAGCTCACTTTTTCTTCTTCCTGGGTATGCATATATTTGCTTCTAATTGCTTTTCAGTTCCTGGGCTAACCTCTAGTTTTTTATCTTTGTTTGTAAATTCTTCTTGGTATCCAAAATTCCAGAATATCTTTGCTTTTCCTCCACGTGCATGATTCACATTTGCTCTTTCAGCTGCTGTAGCTACTTTTTACAGCAGGGGCGAGCTTGGGGTCCAGCTGTACTACCCTCAAAAGATCTGCTTTGGCTTCTGTTTCATTCCAGACTGCAGCGTGTGCCCAAATTACCTCAGACCTCTGCCACTCGTGGAAGCATCAAGGATTCGCTGCTCGTGAGCTCCTAGCTAACTTTGACTTGCAAGTTGGCCTTGAGCCATGATTTTTTTTCTTAGTTCCTCTCCTCTTGTTTATACTTCATAAGTCTTTTAACTCATAATAAAAAAAAAAAAAAAAGTCTTTGGTCTAGCTATACCTTTCCCCACAGTTTTTCTCCCGTTTGGGTTATTTTCTTTCCTTTCCAGTTAAGGTAGTGTTTTTGGTTTAGTATGGCTGATAAGCTGGATAAACCTTTAGGGTTTAAAAAATACACTTCTGTGGGCACAAGATTCCATGATCTGATGCCCACAGGGAGTTAATTTACTGTCTAGGCCCACAGCATCTGGACAGTGATTGTAACGTTTGTGAGGACTTTAATCAGTGAGTCCTGGTAGGCTGCAGAAACAAACTCATCCTAAAGGGCTTGCTTTCTCCTGCTGTGCCTTTCACTTCAGGGGCTCAAAATCCCGTAAATAAACAGGATGACCAGGAACATAGGAAATGTTCCCTAGAGAGAACCTCCTTATCCTCTAAGCCACCTGAAAACACTCTGAGAACCTCGGATCCAACAACTCTGGTCTCTTCTTCAGATCCCAGTGCCCCTTTCAACTTTGGGGCCTGGCTTTTTGGCGCAGATATCTCCTCTGAGGTCTTTCCCGAAAGCATGTCCAGGCCACCATCTTCCTTGTCCATCATGTCTTCTCGTAGCTTGTCCAAGACTGAGGTGGATAGACTGAAACAGTTCTCAAGACACAGATCCATATGGGAGTTTTGCCAGCTCCTTCCCCCTCGGATCCGTGAGCAGACATTCTTTTCCATCCTGTAGCTCCTTCTATGATCCGACCTTCTTCTTTGGAGTCATCCAGTCTGATGGCCCCAGGAACTGAGATGTCTGATCCGATAGTTGTCTTCACTTTGAGTCCAACCACAGCCCAGCGCATTTCATAACCGAAGCCTAGACATTTAGTCTGTGTGTGTGTGTGTGTGGGGGGGGGGGGGGCTTACTACGACTCCAAAGTTTTTGATGCTTTTGCTTCCTCTCAAAGCCTCGAGGTTTGACAGCTAGTCACAGACTCCCCTTTCAGAGAGGAAGATTGCAGGGCTATTGAGAAGCCTGCATCAGCTTTGGCTCTGAAGGTATGACTCTTGGGTCCTCTGAATCCATCTGCTTCAGTGTGGTGGAGAGAGTCCTCTCCTGCTCTAGGAGATTAGTGGTTCACCTGACATCGGATCTAATTCTCACCTCTTTGGAGTTTGTGATTAAAGTCTTGTCTACCACCGGGACAGCCAAGGAGGCCTCCATTCGCTTCCACCTGTGGAACCCCAAATTTTTTCCAATACCTCCCCAGAACATCCCACCACGGAGGACCCTGGAAGAGAAAGTGTAAAAGGAGAGAGACACCTGGATTCCCCCAGGAATTAATCATGACCGACACTGATTACGAGGAAGGGGAGGTGTCCTCAAGATCTCAACCTGATATCTCCTTTGCAGACATCTTAGAGATCCTCCATCAAAAAGTTGGTTGGTCTGCCCAAAACCCCCACCCCCTGAGGAAATTGTTTTTGGAGGCTTTCGGGTCCGATCCATCTACATCTTGGGTGCCCCCCCGCAGATGCTGCTATTGACCTAGTATGTACCAGGACATGGAACAAACTGAATGCCTTGGAGCCCATTCCCAAATGGGCAGATAAGATACTTGGTTCCCCCTAGACAGATCTCATGAGACCAAAAGGGTCCCCATAGATAATCATGATTGTTGCGATAGCCACCAAAAAGAAAGACTCAAGAAAGCTCCACTATCCATCCCCCTAATAGGGAGTCTGGGGCTTGGCAAGAGATTTTATGCTTCTGCCACCTTTGCTTTGCGAACGTTGAACTATTTCTCATTTTACAAGGCTACAAAAAGACTTGGTCAAGGAACTCTCTAGCTGTGTCCCTGAGTCTGTCTGATGAAGAACAGACCACCTTTTCCTCCAGAATGGCCACTCTTCAATTTCCAAAGCCGCCATGAGGTTAATTTCCTCTGCTGCAGAGGACACCTCAAGGGCCGCCAGTTCAGGCATTGCCATTAGGCGTCATGCATGGATGCAGCTGTGTGACTTCACGGAGCCTTTCAGGGTGTCATTTGTCAATGCATCTTTTGATGGATCATCCTTGTTTGGCCCCACAGTCAGCGACCCACTCTCCCATTGCAAGGAAGATGGAGAGACCTTGTCTTGCCTTGTCATCGGAATCTAGTTTTCTACCCTACAAAGATCCTTCTCCTGGAATCAGCATGGTAGTAAAAAAATTGTGGTTCAAGAAATCTCTGGGTCCTTTTCAGGAAACTCTTGTAGAATTTTTCCCTCCGGATGTAGAGGCGGAAACAGAAAGGGAGACTGCCACCCTCATGACAGAGGAGGTCCACAGAATCAAGGCTTTCAGGAATCATTCTTGGACAGACCTTTTCAACACCCCTGAAATGTGGCCCGACTGTTATTCTCTGGAAGCAGTTAGGGGACGCTTATACTTGCACCCTGAAACCTAGCTGGCCAGTACAAATGACCGGTGGGAGCAAAGGATCATATCCAGAGGTTACACTGTTCCCATTTTAAATCTTCCCAAACCAAGAGTTTACCTCCCCAATGTTCCACCCAGCCAGAGGGAGGCAGAGTCTTTAAAAGTTTCAAAGCTGCTTCAAAATATCATCCAGGTGGTCCCTCTTGATCAAATCAGGTCTGGCATCTACTCAAGATTTTTTTAGTGCCAATAAAGACGGGACCTAAGGCCAATTCTGTATCTGTCACCTCTGAACAAATCAGTAAAGAACTTGAAATTCAGGATGGTCACGGTCCAGTCTATTCTACCTCTACTGAAATTAGATGACTGGATGTGATCTATAGACTTGAAGGATGCATACTACTACGTTAGAATGGCCAGACGCTCCAGAAGGTGTCTTCGTTTCAGGTCCGTTTGGTCTCACCACAGCCCCCAGGGTGTTCACCAAATGCGTGGCAGTAATCACAGTTCACATCAGACTGGAGAGATTCCACTTGTTTCCTTACCTGGACATCCAGCTCCTAACCACTCCAACCAGGCATCTACTTATGCAAGCCAGGGACTGTTAAAATTAGCTCACACTCTTGGCATAACCATCAACATGAATAAATCACAGTTGGAATCTGTTCAAACCATAGACTTTATTAGTGTGCATTTGGACACTGCCAAAACTTTGGCCTACCTGACTCCAGACAGGATTTCAAATGCAAGGCTACATATCAGACAGATTTTGGAAATACCAGTTCCTCCAACAAGCTTAGTATTCAGGGCTCTGGGTTCAATGGCTGCCACAGTAACCTTTCCTGCAGCATGCTTAAGTATGAGAATTCTGCAATGGAAGTTCAGTCCAGTGGTCTCTGCACCAACACCCATTAAACCATCTGTTCAAGCTGTCATGGGTATGCAAGAGACTTCCTCCTCTGGTAGCTTCATTCCATGGAAGTCGGTCAAGGACGCCACTTTGCTCTTCGCCCAACCAAACACCATGTTGACCACAGACGCCTCCCAGCTGGGTCGGGGGGACAATTTTCTGGGTCGGATGGTTTAAGGCACGTGGACATCACAGGAGGCTAAATTGCTTATCAGCATCCAAGAGATGAGTGCTCCTAGCGCTGTAAGCACTACACAACTTTCTTCTTGTTGGAACAATTGTGATAGAAATGGATAATATGTTGGTAGTGTGGTACATCAACGAACAAGGAAGAACCAGGTCTTACTCTGTGTCGAGAAGCAGTGAGAGTGTGGCAATGGGTGATCTCTGCCAACTGCTTCCTAACTGCAGTGCACATTCCATGGGGAGTACATCATCTTGGCATACTGGCTCAGCAGAGGTTTACTGATTCCTCACGAGTGGTCTCTGAAATCAGACAGTGGCAAACATGATCTTAAAATGGGGTCATCCTTGCTGCAAACTCTCTGCATCCTCTCTCAATTGCAGCAGTTTCTTTGCTTTAATCCTTCCTCAAAGACATTCACCAAGAGATGCTCTAGGTCATGCTTGGCCCCCCGGTCTACTCTCTACATTCCCTCCTTTCCCCGGAGTCCCAGATTTCTTCAGAAAGCACACAGGTTGAAGAGAAAAGTAATCCTCATTGCTCTTTTTTGTCCACAAGAAGTCTGGTTCATCTTCTTTTGGTCTCACCTGATTTGCCCGCCGTGGACACTAGAACCACTTCCAGACCTTTTGTCTCATCCCTCTGGGCAAACTCATTTGGATCTTCAAAGCTGATGATGTCTAGACATTCCAGGCTTTCATCCTGGTTCAAAAGATTTTGATTTCTTCCCACAAAGCATCTACCAGGAAAACCTACAAGAGTAAATAGAAACGATTCTTCATATGGACTCAACAGAAGCAAATAAATCCTTTTTATGGCTCCTCCAGCATTTTTGGTTTTCAGGCTCTCCTTTTCCAAGATGGAATCTGCTATTCTACTGTAAAAGTTCATCTGGCAGCCATCTCAAATATTCATGTTGGAGAAGATTCTTCTCTAGCTTCATCAAAACTGTGCAGGTCCGTCCTTAGGGGTACCTTTTTACTTTGTCCCCCAATCAAAGATCCAACTCCTCCGTGGGATCTGAGTTTACAGACATTAGTCCCCCACCCCTCCTTTGAACCTGCAGCCAAAATAGATTTGAAATTTCTATCATGGAAAACAGCTGCTTTGGTAGCTATTGATGAGGCAAGAAGAGTCTCTCAACTACACGCCCTCTATTCTGAATTGCCTTATTTATTTTTTCATAAAGATTGTGACTGCATGCCAATCCATCATTCATTTTGGCCTGAAGTTGCTACACAAGGCAATATCAGTCTATTCCTTTACCTGTTTTCTTTCCCAGTTTTCAAAACAAAAGAATACATGCATTTACGAGATGATCATAGACAGGAATGAATGAAAATGGACAACACAGAATGTTATGGTAAGTACATAACTTTTTATATACACAGAACCAACCATTTGAGGAAATCAGAGCATTTATCTTTCTGAAGCAAAATTAGGCAAACCAGTTTATAAAGTGACTTTATCTAAGTGGTTACCTGATTGTATTACTTTTATGAGAAACCACAAGCACATTCCACCAGGTCTGTGGCAACTTTTTCAGCCTTTATATAGATATTCATTGAATGATATTTGTGCAGCCACAACGTGGCCAATCCTCTTTTATTGCTCATTGCAAATTTGATATGGTTTCTAGGGGAAGAGCAGCCTTTGGCTCACAGTGCTTAGTAATATCCTTCCTTAGAGTCCTGGGATACGAGTAGCCAGGGGACTCTGTCCCAACAGTTGAGGAATGAATGAGAATGACATCAGATAAAGTTATGTCCTCACCATAATGTTCTGTTTGTGTTGTCCATTTTCATTCCTCTTCAACTTTCCTCCCTTCAACCCCCCCATTCCTTCTTCGACTATTGGAAGGATTGAAAGATGCTGAAGGAACCAAAGTTCCTTTGAGTTCCAGATGATTTATCAGTGCCCAATGCTTACAGGCTTAAGGGGCAGAAAACGATCTGAGGTGTTTGGAATGACTAGAGCATTGTGGGTAAAGAGAGGAGCTTGAGAGCGTCTGCTCCACGAGCTGGAAAAAGTGGCCAAGTTAGGTCCGAGAGTTGGATCCATACCCAACAGCTGAATGAAAATGGACAGCACAGATGGAACTTTGGGGTTAGGGCATAACTTTTTTTTTCCGTAAAATGAACTGAGCCCAGTTTCTGTCATATTAGCAGTTAGTTTGTCCTGTACGTTCAGTCTTTTCCTTTTTTGTTAACTCATTCCTCAGCATGTAGATCCTCCTTTGTCATCAAAATCTCATTCTGTAACACCGTTAACTCCCATTTGGTGATTGCTATTCAATTAAACAGAATATTTACTTGTCCAGTGGGTTAGTTCAGGCAAAGACCCCACTGGTTTATTTAAATTTGATTTTTTTGGGTGTATGATCACTGATTGAATGGGACCATTTTCTGGCCAGCCCAGTGACCACAACACTTCTGAACACTGAACATGTATAGAGATAATACACTACACTGAGTGAGTAAAATTCAATATTTTAACTTATGGTAAGATAGATTATAATTTTTGTACAAAGAGCAAACAAGGGGTTTACCAATTTTCACAAGACTGTAGTCACCTAGTACAACCAAAGATTTAAAGTTTTAGATTTAGTAGTGTCTTCATAGTGAGGATTGTACTAGACGTGAATGTTGAAAATGTAGTGTAGTATACTGAAGCAATTGAAAGTACACTTTGAGAGACTGTGTACAGCATTTGCAAAACACTATATTGAAGAAAAAAAAGGAGAGAAGGAATACTGGGGATGTGGGGTGGATTTGAGGGATATGAGATATTGTAGTTAATTGGTGTGATAATGTGTATTGTATTTTGAAAATGGTAGCAGATTGTGACTGAGATTTGAGGAAGTAGACGTTTGGTAATATTTGCTGTATGGAATTGGCTATATTTTGCATCCTTTACAGTTTTTAGAATTCAATCTGAATTCAGTACATGACTAATTGTTTTCAAGGAAGAAGTAAAAAGATTCCCACGGTGTTGGGGAAGTAAAATATTGGAGCAGTACTAGGCAGACTATCATGAGGTCCATAAAATTCCTTGGTTTGCAGTATGTAGTTTTGTGAGAAGTATGTGGAGATGGAGTCCTGAGGGGTGGATTTTGATACAAGTTAATAGTTTAAGCACTTTGATGTTAAGCAGCCAACTAACAAAGGATAGGGCTTAAGCAGCCAACTAACGAAGGATAGGGCTTCAGTTTTAACAGACTGAAAACAAGGGAGCCTAATAGAAAACTAAGGTTTTTTTTATTACAGGAAGCCATCTTTCCTTTTCCAGAGTAAGGCAGTTCTGTTTTCTATTGAGGAATACATAGAGCATACTTGCAATAAGTGTATGTATGGTGAACACTGGTGATATGTCATATTGCTATTTTTCTATTCATATAGTCTCTCCATTTTTGTTTGCTCCACTGTAAACATGGTAAAAGTTCACAATGACTCTTCAATTATCCTTCCCAGCCATGCCCAATTACTTGTACCCGTAGGAGGAAAATTTGCCCTTCATGCAAAAAAATGGATATCCTTTACACAGGACAGAAGGGTCCTAAAGATTGTATCCCATGGGTACAGATTCTACTTCCATTCACTGCCAACCCCAAGCGGGTTTTCAGACCTTCTTCCAAACCAGTGGGCAGATGCTCAAAAGCAAGTACTTTCCCTGCTCAGTATCAGAGCTATTCAACCTGTTCTACTAGAACAAAGGGGACAGGGTTTCTACTCTAGACTTTTCCTGATGCCCAGAAAAGAGGGCTCTTGGTGCCCAATCCTGGATCTATCAATTCTCAACACCTTTCTGATGGTCTCAAAATTCAAGATGCTTACCCTGCAACAGCTTTTCCCTATGCTAGCCAAGGATGCCTGGTTAGTCACTGTAGACTTAAAAGAAGCTTATCTGCACATCCCCGTAAGGGAATCATGCAGAAAATATCTACACTTCAGGGCAGGCTCTATGCATTATCAGTTCTCTGCACTTCCCTTTGGCTTATCTACTGCACCTAGAGTATTTACAAAGTGCCTGCCTCCAGCCATTGCATATTGCAGGCAGAGAAATAACTAAATTTGAACGCTGAAATGGCTTACTGTCAAAAGACCAGGATTTATTAATACAAAAAGTTTAAAGCGCTTTTTGTCTGCCTAACTGGCAAACTTCATCAGAAACAAAATGCAACATTCAAATTCACTTTTTATATTACCAGGTGGTCTTAAGTAACCTATGACGATACTTTGTTACATTCATCTTCTCTTCTTAGAGACTACACTAATATGTAATAAATACGTACTACCTCAATGAATACAGTTATACCATGTTAGAATTTGCACTCCTGTCAAACATGAAAACATAATACTTAATATTAAAATTTCTTAACATTTAAACTGAAACTAAACATGTGCAAAAAGCTAGCTAAAACTGCTCAAGTATTGCAGTAAGTCCTAGATTAAAAATCTGCACAGTTAATGCACCTCATCTCAGTGTGTGCGTCTTTCGGATTTTCCCGGTTAGGGGTCGCCACAGCAGAACTCCGGTCCGCTAATGATTGGCAGTAAGTAAACTTCTTAATTTTAAAAGATTAGAAATAGAACAAGATTTGTTCAGACCCGGAACATTGTAGGCATTAAGCCTGACTTGCCAGCATAATTCAAGTTCCTCTAGTTGTAAAGGCATAAGACCACCCCTAAGGCTTTGTACAACTTGGTCAATTGCCAAAAACCTGAATTTATGTTCATTATTCAAAGTAGTGTGCTTGTCCAGTGCATTTTCAAGTCTGCCCTTATTCATAGCGTATTGATGTTCATATATTCTTTCACGGAGTCTACGCTCCGTTTTACCAATATAGAACGCAGGGCAGAGTTGGCACCTGGCCAAGTACACAACAAACCTAGAATTGCAGTTGAACTTTGCTTTGTCTATACTGTGTGCCATTAATCTTGAAATTCTTAGTTACATCAGTAAACTTGCAGTAATTGCAGTTTTGACACTTATTCATCCCAGAATTACGAACTTTACTGGGGCATTGTTGTTCCAAAAGGGTTTTTAAGTTTTTACCTTTCCTAAAGATTACTCTTGGGGAATCTCCTATTTTGTTGGGAAGGGTTGAGTTGGTTTTAAACAGGTCCCAATTCTTCTGAAGTATTTCAATACAAGAGTAACTGTCTATAGTGTATGTTCTAATAAAACTTAACCTTGAGGACAGTCTCTCTTGTGACCATTATCACTAGGGGCTGTATTGTCTTTATTACTGGTAATAACAGATTCGACTATTAGGCACTCATCACCTAAAATTGGCATATAAATGTGATTAAGTCTCTTAGTACTAACTTTGTTTATCAAATTATCCAAGAGAATTTCAGGATAACCACGTTGGACAAACATTTTCCTTAACAATTGACATTCTTCTATGAAATCACTATCCTGGCTAACCATTCGTGAAGCTCTCACTAACTGGCCTTTTATAACCGATCGTTTTTGGTGTAATGGATGGCAGCTGGAATAATGTAAAAATGTGTTCGAGTATGTACTCTTACTATGTATCTTTGCCACAAACTGGCCTGTATTATGATTTTTAGCTAACCAAATGTCCAAATATGCTATTGCTTCTATACTAAATATTGAAGTGAATTGTAAAAATTGAGTTGTTTGGTTGAAATAATTCAACACATTCTTACCAACGGTCTCTTCACCTTTGAGCAAAATGAAAATATCGTCCAGGTAGCGTGTATAGCAAATCATGGAATCCAAAAATGTGTTCTTGAATACAAATTCTGACTCCCAATGGGCCATAACCAGATTTTCTGTACTTGCTCCACATGGGGAGCCCATCGCAACCCCTACTTTTTGCAAGTAGAAGTAGTCTTGAAACATGAAGAAATTGTTTGATAACACCAAGTCAATTAGTTCAGTGACCAATGCAATTTCTACTGATGGAGCTCTATTTTTCTTTAACATTAATTCAATCCATTCAATAGCCAAGTTGTGGGGAATACAAGTATATAAATCTCTCACATCAATTGTGAGAAAATTGTATTCTTCGTTAAATTGTGTACAGTGTTGATTTTCTTCAGGAAGGACCAAGAGTCCTTATAAATTTGATGCTCAGTCTGTAAATATTTCTGAAGTATAGCATCTACTACTTTAGCACAAGAATAAGTTGGTGAGCCACGACCATCAACCAATGGTCTCATAGGTGGATTTCTCATATTCTTGTATATCTTAGGAATTCCAAATAAGTAAGGATAGCTAGGGTATATTGTTGACATATAGTTGTACATTTTCTGTTCTAATTTACCTTCAATATACATGTCTTCTGTACAGTTTTTAAACTGTAGGCTCTATTAACTTCTGAGCATGAACTCTGAACATAAGCACTACTATTCAGTAATGCTTCCATAAGTTCCTGATAATCAATGTTGTCAAACACAACTATATCCCTACCTTTATCAGGTGACATATTCGAATATCTTGTGACCTTATAAATTGCAAATAGTCTTGTTCTTCCCTGTTTGTATTGTGGGAAACATTGTTTAAAACCTTTTTCATTAGCATACCCAAGATCTAGTTCAAAAAGTTGTTCAAAAGTTTGTAAAATTGGATGCAGTGGGGGATTAAATGTGCTAGGTATGTAAAATTTGTCTGGTTTGATAACATTAGAAACATCATCCATCATTAGGTTGAAGTTCAATTTCCTTGTAAACATTTTAACAGCAAGGATTGTTCTTACCAAGTTCAAAGACTTAGAAGGTACGTAAGTGTACCCTTTTGATAGAAAATCAGCAATGTCCGAACCAATTACTACAGAGGAAAAATTATATAATTTAAAATCCCCTGTTTTATTGGTAACAACAACTGGGTCATCATGGCCTCAAGAATGAACTGTGACTAAATTGTTGAATGACGTTTTGTTGGGCTTCTCCGTGAATGGTCAAAGGTGCCTCCAAAACATCAGTTTGTGATCCATAAAGTGTAACTGGATGATCCAAGTCAGATTGATATTGATTGTCCAACCTAATTAGGTATTGTATTTGTTGGATTTCTGTTTGGTTTTGTTCATCTGAAAATTTTTCTGTTTGGGCCTGGCACCTGTGTTGCCTTGCCGAAAATTTTGATGTTGCTGAAATTGAAAGTTATTTTGGCCCTGAGGGCCATTCTTTAATCTCTCTTGCTTCTCCGAACCTCTGTTTGGTTGTCAGAATTAGTGTTGACAAGAGAATCAACCCCACTATGATGTAATGTTGAACTCTAATCTTGACCAGCACCATTGTGGTTTGGGATATTATAAGTATCAACTCTGTTCTCTCTATTTACCACAGTATTTTGTCTCCAAACCTGAGCTGGAGATGGGTCAGGATAAACTAAACCAATTTGTATTCAAGAATAACACATTTTTGGATTCCATGATTTGCTATACACGCTACCTGGATGATATTTTCATTTTGCTCAAAGGTGATGAGACACTAAGAATGTGTTGAATTATTTCAACCAAACAACTCAATTTTTTTTACAATTCACTTCAATATTTAGTATAGAAACAATAGCATATTTGGACATTTGGTTAGCTAAAAATCATAATACAGGCCAGTTTGTGGCAAAGATACATAGGAAGAGTATATACTCGAACACATTTTTACATTATTCCAGCTGTCATCCATTACACCAAAAACAATCGGTTATAAAAGGCCAATTAGTGAGAGCTTCACGAATGGTTAGCCAGGATAGTGATTTCATAGAAGAATGTCAATTGTTGAAGAAAATGTTGGTCCAACGTGGTTATCCTGAAATTCTCTTGGATAATTTGACGAACGAAGTTAGTACTAAAAGACTTAATCACATTTATACACCAATTTTAGGTGATGAGTGCCTAATAGTAAAATCTGTTAATACCGGTAATACAGACAATCCAGCTCCTAGTGATAATGGTCACAACAGAGACTGTGTAGTAAGGAAGAACGACTTTGGGTTAAGTTTTATTACAACATACACTATAGACAGTTACTCTAGTATTGACATACTTCGGAAGAATTGGGAACTGTTTAAAATCAACTCAAACCTTCACAACAAAATAGGAGATTCCCCAAGAGTAATTTTTAGGGGAGGTAAAAACTTAAAAACCCTTTTGGAACAACAATGCCTAAGTAAAGTTCGTAATTCTGGGATGAATTAGTGTCAAAACTGTAATTACTGCAAGCTTATTGATGTAACTAACAATTTCACGATTAATGGCACACTGTATAGACTTAAAGCAAAGTTCAACTGCAATTTTAGGTTTTTGTATACTTGGCCAGGTGCCAACTCTGCCCTGCGTTATATATTGGTAAAACGGAGCGTAGACTCCGTGAAAGAATATATGAACATTAATACGCTATGAATAAGGGCAGACTTGAAAATGCACTGGCCAAGCACAATTCTTAGAATAATGAATATAAATTCAGGTTTCTGGCAATTGACAAGTTGTACAAGACCTTAGGGGGGTGGTCCAATGCCTTTACAACTAGAGGAACTTGAATTATGCTGGCAAGTCAGGCTTAATGCCTACAATGTTCCAGGTCTGAACGAATCTTGTTCTATTTCTAGTCTTTTAAAATTAAGAAGTTTACTGAGATGAGGTGCATTAACTGTGCAGATTTTTAATCTAGGACTTACTGCAATACTTAAACAGTTTTAGCTAGCTTTTTGCACATGTTTAGTTTCATTTTAAATGTTAGGAAATCTTAATATTAAGTATTATGTTTTCATGTTTGACAGGAGTGCAAATTCTAACATGGTATAACTGTATTCATTGTGGTAGTAAGTATTTATTACATATTAGTGTGGTCTCTCTAAGAAGTGAACATGAATGTAACAAAGTATCATAATAGGTTACTTAAGACCACCTGGTAATATAAAAAGTGAATTTGAATGTTGCATTTTGTTTCTGATGAAGTTTGCCAGTTAGGCAGACGAAAAGCACTTTAAACTTTTTGTATTAATAAATCCTGGTCTTTTGACAGTAAGCCGTTTCAGCGTTCATATTTTTCTTGGTTTGTTGGCCTTTTTGTTTCAAATATCCAAATTTTCCCATACTTGACGATTGCCTGATTCAGGCGGACAGTCAGGAATTACTACTTCAGCACTTGGCATTTGTAAAAAGCCTTCTCACTTCATTAGGGTACACCATCAATGAAAAGAAATCACAACCTGGTGCCCAGTCAAATGATTGTATTCCTGGGAGCAAGCTTGGATACAACTTCCCAGATGGCATTTCTAACTTCAGCGAAACAGGTGTCTCTGACAAACTAATTTAAACAAATGGCCACCAGAACCCAGCTATCTGCAAGGTAAACACTGCAAGCCCTAGGGTTCATGGCCTCATGTATTCTGCTAATTCCATATACAAGACTGCATATGAGGAAAGGTCAGTGGTACTTAGTCTTTCGTGCCAGCATTCTCAGGACCTGGAAACAGTCATTCCAATCATACCTTGTTTAAGGGCAGAGTTCCTTTGGTGGGCAGAAGCATGCAACCACAACAAGGGACTGCTTTTCACTCAACCCCTCGCTGCCCAAACCCCGACAACAGATGCATCAGACTATGCATGGGGAGCTCACATGGCAAGCAAATGCATTCGTAGCCACTGGAGCCCAGGCTAAAGTATCCTGCACATCAATCAAAAAGAGACGCTAGCTGTACAGAATACTCTGACAGCCTTCAAATACCTAATCCTTCCAGGACAACTGCTTATAAAAACAGACTCCACAGTTATGTGGTACATAAGCAGGGGAAAACCCATTCGTACCTACTCTGCAGGTTAGCCATGGCCCTGTGAAACACAGCCTTGAGCAACCAAGTGCATCTATAAGCTCAATTCCTGCCAGACAACCATAATTCACTGGCAGACAATTTAAACAAGTCTCCTAGACCCACACGAGTGGAAATTGGAGCCCAACACCTTCAACCTTCTAATCTGGAGGTGGGGGCACCAGAGGTGGGCCCCTCTGCCTCCCCCGAGAATCACCAGTTGAGCAAATTTTGCACCAGGAACCCTCAGCAGGGCCTGGAAGGTGGATGCCCTATTCTTCCAATGGGAAAATCTCTCCATTTATGCCTTTCCCCCTCTGCTCCTCCTCTCAAAAGTACAACTCAAGATAAAACAGGACAGGCCAAGGGCAATCCGTACTGCTCCAGACTGGCCATGCCAGCACTGGTACCCACTCTAATGCAGTCTGACAACAGTGCCACCCTAGTATCTTCATCAGACTCCTACCCTGCTATCTCAGCAGGTGGGACAGATTTTGCATCCACAGTTGCAAACTCTAAACCTTGCAGCCTGGGTTATCCCCTGAATACACCACCAGCAACCCTCAGCAAACAGGTGCTGGATGTCATTCTTGAAGCCAGAAGGCCTAGTGTTAGGAAATCCTATAATGAAAAGTGGAAAAGATATTGTTATTGGAATCTGTCTCAAGGGAAGGACACAGCAGTGCCCTCCTAATCCTGGATTACCTAGCAGAGCTACTCCACAGAGGCCTGTGCTTCTCCTCCATTAAGATTCATGCCTCTGCCATATCACCTCATTATAACACTGACCCACCTCTATTTTCTCACCCTCTCATCAAGCAGTTCCTGAGGGGGCTAACAACTTAAGGCCCCTAGGAGAGCACCCACCCCTGCTTGGGACCTTAACTTTGTACTGGAAAAGCTCACACTTCCCCCTTTTGAATCTGCTGCTTTAGCAGAGTTAAAATTCCTCTCTTGGAAAACAGCGTTGATTTTAGCCATAGCTTCAGCAAGAAGAGTGTCTGAGTTACAGGCACTAATGGCTGTGGAACCCTTCATTATTTTCCATGCTGACAGGGTTTCCTTCAGGACTAACCAGTCCTTTATGCCTAAGGTGGTGTCCAGTGTGGCTCTAAACCAATCCATCCATTTGCCAACCTTCTTCCCTAACCCTCAGAATAAAGGGGAAAGGATCCTGCACTCCTTGGACGTGCACAGACAGCTCAGGTTCTACCTTGACAGGGCTAAACCTTTCAGAAAATCTGACCAGCTGCTAGTCAGCTTTGCTACAGGGGCAAGAGGGTAAGGCCATTTCAAAACCATTTCCAAATGGATAGCACACTGCATCCATTTCTGCTACAAGCACCATGGAAAACCTACCCCACAGTGCATCAGTCTACTTTCCACTAGGGCTACTTCCACCTCTATAGCATTTCTCAAGGGAGTCCCCTACCAGAGACATTCAGGAAGCTGCAACCTGGAGTTCTGTACACACCTTCACCAAGCATTACCACAACTATTTTTTCTAAATCCAGAGCTGGATTTGCTACAGCAGTTTTACAAGGCCTGCTAGCCAGCCCTAACACTTCTTGATTGCCTCCACCCAACCTCAGCTTTGGGAATCAACCCAAGTGTGATGACTCCATCAGTGAAACACGAAGAACATCGTACAGTTGTGTACACTTACCATAAATGTAGATGATGGAGTGTATTCACTGTTGCAGTCCTGGTTTCCCTCCCTCTAGCCCCCCTGGTTTTCTCTGTCTTTCTGCCTTTCCCCTCTCTGGCCATTCTTAATGGCATTGGTATTTATTTTATTTCACTGGTGATGTTCACCACCTTATACTAGCTTCCTATTTGGAGGCTCCTTACATTTGGGGCAAGAAAAACTGATGTAATGGCATCGACTACCTGACATCATGAAAGAAGCGACAGCATCTGACGCAGAAATCCTAAGGCTGGTATTCTGGCTGACTGAGGGCTACTTGCAGGCAGATAACACAAGTGTGATGACTGCAACAGTAAATACACTCTAACATCTGCATTTATGGTAAATGTACACAACTGTACTATATCCTTCTCTTCTATGTTGCAGTATTCTATCCCTTCCCTCTATGCCCTAGATATATATGTATGTGTACATACATATATATATATATATATATATATATATATATATATATATATATATATATATAATTTAAATGCCTTGTTGGATGACGCAGGGTTTCTGTGGCTATTATGGGACTGGGGTGTTCAGTTCTGAGGAAAGGTACATGCAGACGTCACTTATGCCCCATGTACCCTACGGCCAACGTCAGACGTCCCAAGTACCTTGCAGTGACTAAAGCTTTTGTATACTGGCTGGATGTTGTGGTAGCCAAAGAGAGGATAACTCAAAGATTATGAATACTGCAACATGAAAGATAAGGACATCTATGGTTATGGTAAGATTTTGAACCACTATTTTTTTCATACTTTTAATGGTCTTTAATGTTTTAAGATAAAAGAACATTGTACGTGCATGTGAATGATGTTACATTAGATTCCGTTTGCTTTGTTTTAGGAAAAACAGTATGCAAATTGGATGGCAGCCTGTAGGTTAGCATCAAAAGGTAAAACCATGGCAGACAGCTCTTACAACTTGGAGGTGCAGAACATCTTGTCATTCTTAAAAATGCAGCATTTGAATCCTGATCCTCAGATTATTCCAGAACAAATCACAACAGATATAAATCCTGAATGCCTTGTATCTCCTCGCTACTTGAAAAAGTACAAGAGCAAACAGGTATGCTATCTCTTAGTGCATGCTTCTAAACAAAAATTGACACACATTGCCTAGAATTTGAGAGAATCAGCAAAAAATCCATTAGTCTTAGATGCTGTATCTTAAGTTGGGGTCATTTGTTCATTAAATGTAAATTTTAGATGTGTTCTTCCAGAGGTCATTCTGAAGACATCATAGTGGTCTGCATGACACACAATTCCAAAAATAATTGCAACTTCAGAAGAACGATTGGTATACATTGAGCAATTAATGTGTACAAATTGCTGATGCAATTAATGAAGTAGAGCGTATGTATGCAGATACTAATGTAGAACTGTTCTTAAGGGGAAACATGAGTCGTGAATAAAGATGAACAGAAAAAACTGTGAATTACTGCTGAAGTTAATGATGCAGAAGTTTTCTATCGAGATAGGCCTGCCATGTTTTTAAATGCTAAATGTAGGGTAGTTTTAAGTGATGATCCAGTGAGGGACACACTAATTGTACACCTCATTAGCAAATATGTAGGTACATGTATTATTGTTAAAAGGGCGCAGCAGCTTTTGCATTTGAATTAATCAATTCTTGAAGCTCTGCACCAGGTATTCAACATGCCTCCTGTAAGGAAGAGCATTTTGAGGATCTCACATGGCTGTGCTTTTCTCTCAATGGATCTGAACTGAAGTGTGCTGTTTAATATGTTCCAGTTTTGTATTGAAAAGAATGTAATAGCTTATAAGATATAACAGAAGAAAAATAGGCTGGAAGGAAGCACTCAGGTTCACAATTTCTTCAAGTTTTAATGGCACAAAAAGGTAGAAGAGCAACACACCAAAATGCTGATAGGGTTGCCACCTTTTCAAATGCCCAAAGTGGGACATTTTTTTGTAGAAACGTCAGATTTTGCAGGGCATAACATACCCACAGCCAGTACAAAGGACAGAACTTCACTTTTTTGCCTAAATAAAAGCTTATTCTTGTAGCATTTTTGTTGCTTATTCTGTTTCTTATAACATTTAGGTGTTTCAGATACAAAATAACTGTTTTATGCAACTATTAAAGAAAATATAGGACTTTTTTTGTATTAAAATATCAGGACATTTGCCATTTTTTTGCAGGACACAACTGCTCAAAGAGGGACTGTCCCAAAGTGGGATAGATGGTAACCCTAAACACTGATAACACTCCAAATACGTTTTCGTTCACAAGAACTTAATCAGAATAATAAATTACATAGCAAAGGCCCATTAAATAGTTCCCCCAATCAAAAAATGACCTGTAAAATCACAAATTACAATTTAAAGACATTTAAAATTCGAAGTGCTGCCACCTGGTGTCAGACTATACTAATTACATCCTAAAAACAATGGTAAAAATATGTATGTAAAAACTGTTCATGCAATCACTCATATAATGACAATAAAATAACTCAATAGTATGTTTGCAAAAATTAATAAGAATACATATTCATACTAGTAAGAAAAGTGCATTTGTAAAAGAAATGTAAGTAAATGTGTTTGTTTCAAAAGTTTATTATAGCTTGGCAGACCTGAGTTTTAGTAGAGGTGCTATTGAGATGTTCTCATTTAACCCGGGGGTCCTGCTTGCATCTAGGGTGTTCTGCCACATTAATCCTGAGATAATATCTCAATAGCACCTCTACTAAAACTCAGGACTGCCAAGCTATAATAAACTTTTGAAGCAGACACATTTACTTACATTTCTTTTACAAATGCACTTTTCTTACTAGTATAAATATGTATTTTTATTAATTTTTGCAAACCTACTATTGAGTTATTTTATTGACATTATATGAGTGATTGCATGAACAGTTTTTACATATATATTTTTACCATTGTTTTTAGGATGTAATTAGCATGTTCTGATACCAGGTGGCAGCACTTGGAATTTTAAATGTCTTTATAGGTCATTATTTGATTGGGGGAACTATTTAATGGACCTTTGCTATGCAATTTAATATACTGATGAAGTTCTTGTGAACGAAAACGTATTTGGGAGTGTTATCAGCGTTTTGGTGTGTTGCTAATCTACCTTTTTGTGCCATTAAACCTTGAAGAAATTGTGAACCTGACTGGCTTCCTTCCAGCCTGTTTTTCTTCTGTTACTGGTGGCTACAGTGGTTGGAATCCCCGTTTTTACTGTTTTGGTTGCTGTTGGAGCTTATAAGATATATAGGCTGTTAAATTTCTACCTATATGCAGACATAAGTAGCACATATGTGGTACCTCATAGTTATTGTAATCTCTCTAAATGTTCATCTAGACTGGAGGGGTGTGTGACTTTCATGCTGGTATAAAGTTTCAGAAATTGTGACAAAAGTTGAGTAGTATCCTGAAGCAGTAATTTATCATTGCCTGTTTTAGGTTAGTTACCACACCATGAGTGGTAGTTGCCTTTCTAAAACATTTGACGATTGTTCTACAGTAGCCAGCAAATATACATAGTTGTTTTTCAACTTTGTTTTGCCTGTTCTTAAATGCAACTAATGCAGACCTGTAAATTGTGTGCATGTGCACAGCCTTACAGTGCTGTTACCTTTTCTTATTTCCTGCTGAAATCCTTTTGATTTCACATACGTAAGTTTTGTATTCCATTTTTGTACTTAACTGAGTAGTACAATGATTAAATGACGCTGCACTAGAGTGAAATCTTGCTGCCTACCTTTTCATTTTCCTCCTCCCCCATCTCCCCACAGCTGACAATCAATTGCCACCCAGCCCCTCTCCTTGTTTACTGGGATCTTTTGGACCCACATGAGCCTTTCCTTGGTTTAACCCAACTCCATATCCAGGGCTGGTGAGGAGATTGAGGGTGCTGGTGCAGTATCATATTGCTTTTTAGAAATGTACCCCAACATTCCTCAGTGATATTTGTGAGGACCATTTATTTGCTGTGTTGGTAAGTGCATTCACACTTCTACACTTGCTCACCCTCAAGCTAAGTAGTGTGCGCTTGCAGCATGGAGCTTGACAAGCTCTTAATACTGCCATTTTGGAGTGAGCGTAGGCCGAGTCCTTCCCCCAGGATAGGTAAGCTGATAAGCATTCACTCCCCTTCACACACACAACTCCAGCACCCATGCTCAAACACAGGTCATCTGGGTACAGTAAGGTCTTATTCTGTCTGCGGCACAGGGATGTTTTTATTGCCTAGTGTTTTTTTTTAAGCATAAATTGATGCTTAGGAATGGGAATGCATATGCCTACACACAGATGCACACACTGGGCCACATTCTGAAAGACTTTGCCCTAGTGTTAAGTGTGACCACTTACACTGACAAGCAAGTCTTATGGAATTTAACTCTCAGTGTAATCTTGTTTATAGATGGGCCTTAAACCTGTGTAAGTCACTTATACTGAGAACAAGTTTTTCAATATCACATCAAACTTGTACTGACAGCAACTCTGAGTCTGGCCCATTGTGTATGTGTACGTATCATGCACTTTTTAACCCCACATCCAATACAGTGTTTCTGAATGTTTTACATCTTAAAAGATTTTTGTACAGTATTTGGAATGATTTAGAGGTGTGGCCGTTAAGCAAAATGAGAAGTTAGGTGGAAATATTTTTAGGCACAGTTGTTCCTCATATTACAGTACAAGTAAAAAGCAAATGTACCCCCTAAGGTACATTATATTTAGATCTGAAGTAGTTAACTTCATTTTATCTGCAACCTGTGGGTATTAGGATCCATATCGGATCCGAGATGGCAACTTTTCAAGCATCTGTTCCTTAGCTCCAAGCTCCTCCCCTTACCCATAACCCATCACCATCTCCTACCTTCCCTCAGATCTCGTTTGCCGCTTCGTGCCTCAGCATCATGGTCTCTGTAGCTCTGCGCATTAGGGTTGTAGTAAGTGCCTTTTGGTCTTTTTTCATGTGTAGTGTGTGTGTGTATTCAGTTAGTTCCCTTTCCTCCCCCAAATGCTTGTTCTTCAGTAAAAAAAAAGTTTGAAGTATAGTGTATGCCCTCCCTTCCCCGTAGGTGTGCATGATTATAGAGTGTTGGAGTTTGGTAGGTGTGGCTGCGTGTGTAGAATGGCTGACCAGTCTTAACCTACATTTAAGAAATGCACAGTGTGTGTCCATAAGCTTTCATTGGCGGATGGCCACACTGTGTTGTTTGCATGGATGATCCTCATTTATCAGTACAGTGCAGTGTGTGCGCCGGTTTTAACCCTAGGGCCTTGAAGAAGGCCAAACTGGTGGCTAAGGGCCTTCTCCCTGTTTCCATGCTGGACTCGGCCTCTGCTTCCGCAGCTGCTGGCCAACACCCCCCCCCCCCCAGGCTGGGACTTAACCTCCCACTAGACCTGTTGAAGGGGAGGCCAAAGGAAGAGAGAGGAAAAAGGATAGAGACAGAGAAAAGATGGGGGATAGGCCCCGTAAACGGTCTCCAGATCAGGAGTCCTTCCCTAGCACACTTTCCAAGGTGTCGAGACCTGTCTCATCAGCTCCACTCCCCTAAATTCTCCCCGGAGCCGAAGGAGCCTTTGTAACTGAGGCCTTCATCCAGATCTTCGCAGTGCCCAGCCAGATCCGAGTTGGTCGCTTCCTCGAGCTCAACTCTGAGCATGTCTGAATTAGATAGACAAGATGAGATTTATTTGGACCCAAATCCAGATGGGAGTCTTGCCAGGCCCTTTTCCCATCTTGAGGGGGGACCTCCATGCCCTTTTTTCATCCGATTTCTCCTTCCCCGATCCGGCCTGTGGTTTTGAGGTTAATGGATCCGAGGACCTTCGGAGCTGGGGGTTCGGTGCTGACGGTTCCTACAACCTCGAAGCCGTCGATTACCTTGAGTTCCTTGGATCTGACCAGTTAGGATGCGAGCAACTCTTGGGGCCGAGGACGTGGAGTCGGACCTGAGGGGATAGAGGTGTCTTCGGTTCCGACCTTGTCGGATCCGAGCCGTTCCTTTGGAGCTCCGGCTACACCAGCCTCTGCCCTGATCCTCACGGCAGACCCAGGAAGAGCTTCCTCCTTGTTGGGTGCTAAGAAGGTGCGCTCTCCATCAGCATTCGACATGATGGAGAGTGTTTTCTCCCAAGGTTAGAGACCCCGGCCTATTTCCTTGGATTCCGCCCAGACTCCCTCGGATTCATTTACGACTGCCTTCAACTTGTCCCAGGGACAGCCCGTGCTAGAGGAGCCCCAAGCAGTTCCCCTGGAGAGAACCCCCCCGCGGCTCACAATCCCTCTTCAGAGAGTCCCACTGAAGAGGGTCCTCATAAGCACACAAGTAAAAGGAGGCAACTGGACTCCCCCGAGTCCTTGACAGAAGGCACTGATTTAAATGAAGGAGAAGGTTCCCCCAGGTCACCTCCTGGGATGCCACCTTTGGAGACATCATGGAGATCCTCCGCCAGAGGGGAGGTTGGTCAGCCCCAAAACCTTTGGATGAATCAGTGTTCCTGGAGGCTTTTGACATGGGCCCATCTACATCCTGGGTGTCTCCGCCTGCGGATCCCTGGGTGGATCTTATCGCATGGAAGGAGCCTGACACCATAAAGTCGATACCTAAATGCCCAGACAAGATCCTCTCTCCACCCTCTGACAGGCCTGGTATAAAGGATCCCCCGTGGATGCTATGGTGGTTGCAGCAGCCACCAAGAGGGAACTGGCTCAGGAAAGTTCCTCGGTCCACCCTCCGGACAAGGAGTCCAGGGAGGTAGATCAATTTGGGAAGCGAGTGTATTCTTCAGCGACATTTTCCATCCAAGCGCTGAGCTATTTGGCACATGTTATATGACTGCAGCAAGACCTAGTCATGGAATTAGCTGAATTACCCCCAGAGTCCTTGTTGCCGGAGGACAAGCATTTGTTCTCGGCGAAAATGTTGACTCTGACGTCAGTATCAAATAAGTCTGTGCCTCCTTTCCCATGCTACAGAAGGAGCAGCTAGGGCGGCTGGGACTGGCATGGCTGTGAGGCGACACACTTGGCTCGGGCTGTCAATTTGCAGACCCCTTCAAGGCGTCTTTCACAAATGCTCTCTTCGATGGTTCTCTTTTTGGGAAGACCGTATGTGACACCTTTGTCCAGAGTGAAAAAGATTGGAAGACCTTGTCTGCCATCGGAATCAGCTTCACTAGTTCTCAAAGATCCTTTTCTGGGAATCAGAGAGGGCAAAAGAAGATGTGGTTCCAGAAATCAGCTTTCCCAGGGCTCTCAGGACAACTCATCACCTAGAGGCAAAAAGGGACAGGACAGACGCCACCCCATAAGCAGATGGGGGGGGGGTCCAAGGAAATTTGGGTCTAGGGAGCCCTTCTCGGACAGGTCCACGCAGCAGCTGTGAGGGTTTGCCCCGCCTGTCCTACTCTGGAGGCAGTCAGGGGAAGGTTATCATTGCACCCAACGGCTTGGGAGTCCATAACTGCGGATCGTTGGGTGCTTCAAATATATATCCAGAGGCTACACCATCCTGTTTACCTCTCCCATCCAACCAAAGCGCCTCCCAGATGTCCCACCCGCTCAAAGGGAGATGGCAGCGCTAGAGATTTCCAAGTTGCTTCACAAACGAGCCATCAAACTGGCCCCCCCCCCCCCCCATCAGTCCGGATCAGGCGTTTACTCCAGGTTCTTTTTAGTGCCAAAAAAGTCGGGGGACCTCAGGCCCATCTTGGACCTGTCAATCTTAAACCTGGTTGTCGCCAAACAAATTCCGGATGGTCACCCTACAGTCCATTCTACTTTATCTTTGAGAATGCGGCGATGTGCTCGATAGACCTCCAGGACGCTTACTACCATATCAAGATATGCATAAGCTCCAGGAGATTCCTTCGCTTCTGGCTGGGAGCCCATCATTTCCAGTTCAGAGCCCTACCCTTCGGTCTCACCACAGTCCCCCCAGGGTTTTTACCAAGGGTAATGGCAGTCGTAGAGGCTCATCTGAGGCTTCAGGGAATTCAGGTATTCCCGTACCTAGACGATTGGCTACTCACTGCTTCCACTAAGCGTAGTCTTCGCCAGAGGACTCCTTCCTTCATCTTGCAGACTGGCTAGGGATCACTATTAAGGTTTCCAAGTCCCTCTTGTACCCGGTGCAGATCTTGGACTTAATTGGGGCACTGCTGGACACCCTTCGACTGAAAGTCTTTCCAACTCCAGACAGGGTCCAGAGTCTATGGGCCCATATATTAGTTCTTGGCCCCAGGTTACCGAAGGCGGACATTGTTCTCAGAGCCCTGGGCCCTTTGGCTGTAGCATTCTCTATCCTCCCCTGTGTCTCTTCATATGCGTGTTCTCCACTGGACTCTAACCATACAGTAGTCTTGGCTAGATCTCCCCATAGAATATCCAATTCAAATCAGCAAAGCCTGCAGGACGTCACTCATCTGGTGGCTCCAGTCGCCGGAGATCTTAGCAAGATGCCCATTTGTTTCACCCACAGCCCAAGCCACAGTGACCACTGATGCCTCCCAGCTTGGGTGGGTGGGGGGGTCATTATGTGGGGAGGATGGTCCAAGGCACGTGGTCCCAGATTGAGACCAGATTGCACCAGATCAGAGCCCTACCCTTCGGTCTCACCACAGCCCCCCCAGGGTTTTTACCAAGGGTAATGGCAGTCGTAGAGGCTCATCTGAGGCTTCAGGGAATTCAGGTATTCCCGTACCTAGACGATTGGCTACTCACTGCTTCCACTAAGCGTAATAGCCTCGACACGGCTATTAATAGGACGTGCTGGAGGGATAGATTCATCACCCAAAGACTCCCTATGCTGTGGAACAGAATCCCGGTACATGTGAGGCAGAGCACCTCGCTGGCCTTGTTCAAGAGAAATCTTGACCAATGGATGGGAGATCGCAGATATACCCCAGGGATTACCTCAGTGTCACTGCTCGACAGAGGCACAGCAAAATAATGGGTATAGTTCCCCATACTAAAGGGGTGGCATAAGCCACAAAACGATGGGCTAGGCTTGTAAATGCCCTCGGGCAGATAGCCTAGTATGAACCTATGAACCTATGAACATCAGTGTTCTGGAGATGAGCAGTGCCTTTAGCGTTGCAAGCCTTCCACATGGTTCTTCCTCTGGGGACTATTCCAATTCAGTCAGACAACATGTTGGTGGTCTGGTACAAAAACGAACAGGGAGGAACCAGATCTTATCCTCAGTGTTGCAAGGCCATGGCCATGAGAGAGTGTGCGATCACTAGTCAGTTTCTGATTGCAACGCATATCCTGGGATGCTCCAACATTTTAGCGGACAGATTGAGTTGTGCTATACTAATGCCTTACGAGTGGTCTCTGAAACAGTCGATAGCAGAGATCTTCCTTGCATGGGGTCAGCCTTGCTGTGATCTCTTTGCATCTCCTTCCAACATGAAGTGCAATGAGTTCTTCGCTCTGATCTCCTCACCAGGGAATCCTCCCAGAGACGCTCTGGTCCATGCTTGGCCTCCCGGGTTACTGTATGCTTATCCCCTGTTACCACTCATTCCAAAGTTTCTTCAGAAAGCTTGCCGACTGGGGTGCAAAGTGATCCTTATTGCCCCGTTCTGGCCTCGTCAGATGTGGTTCCCCTTCCTCTGGTCTCTGGCTAGAGCTCCTCCATGGGTTCTGGTCCCTGCCTGGATCTCATTTCTCATCCCTCGAGCACTTGTCCGCCCATCCTGGACAGCCTAAAGCTGACTGCTTGGTTGCTTCAGTTCCCTTGATTGCCAGGACTCCCAGTCTTTAATCTTCAGTAAAAACTATTCTGGTGGCGTCTCATAAGGCCTCCACTAGGAAGATTTACCGCAGTAAATTGAAATGATTCGCTATTTGGGCTTCTCAGAGGGACCTGGATCCTTTTACAGCCCCTGTTCCTGCAGTCTTGGATTTATTGGCCAACATTTTTCAGCAAGGGGCTAGTTCCTCCACTGTGAAAGTACAACTGGCAGCTATTTCGAATTTCCCCTTCGGCGAGAACATGAATGGCTCTGGCCTCTTCTAGACTGTGTAAGGCTTTCCTTAAAGGCAGCTTTCTTTTGCGTCCACCAATTAAGGACTCTCTTCCTCCTTGGGACCTTACCTTGGTTCTACAGGCTATAGTCACTCCTCTCTTTGAACCTGCAGCATCAGTAGATTTGAAGTTCTTATCCTGGAAGACAGCCTTCCTAGTGGCCATTACGTCAGCCACTAGGCTCAGGCTCTGTCTGCTGTGCCCCCTTACTTGATCTTCCATAAGGACAGGGTTTCTCTCTGCACAAACCCTTCATTCTTACCAAAAGTGGCTTCTGAGTCAAACATTAATCAAACAATTAACCTGCCTGTTTTCTTTCCAAATTTTCCCAACAAGGGTGAATATAAACTGCATTTACTAGATGTTCATAGGCCACTTTATTTTTATTTACACAGGACAAAGCCCTTCCGTAAGTCTGACCAGTTGTGTCCTTTTCCAAACCCTTTTTGGGTAAAGCCATCTCCAAGGTTTCCTTAGCTAGATGGATTTCACTATGTTTTGCAAATTTACAAAGACAAAGGTCTGTCCCTGCCTGGTCCTATTAAAGCTCACTCTACCAGATCTATAGCATCTTCTGCTACCTTTTGGTATAGGGTCTCAATGGACGACATTTGTGCGGCAGCAACTTGGACAAGGTCACACCTTCATTTCTCATAAGTTGGATTTGATCTCCAGAGGGAGAGCATCCTTCGGCTCTGCGGTGCTCAGGAATATCCTTCCATGAGGGACCCTCAGGAGTTTGAGTAGCTGGGGACTCTGTCCCACAGGTTGCAGATAAAATGAAGTTAACTACTTCAGATAAAGAAGTTATGTATTCACCATAACATTCCATCTGAGTAAGTTGTACTTAATTTTTCTGCAACCTTCCCACCCTCCTTCAATCAAACGTGCTCATGGTTTATTGTAAGTTGTTGCTGATTAATTTGAGTAGTGGCAAACTTGATCTGAGGGAAGGTAGGAGATGGTGATGGGTTATGGGTAAGGAGGAGGAGCTTGGAGCTCGGAGCAGATGCTTGAAAAGTTGCCGGCTCGGATCTAGTATGGATCCGAATACCCACAGGTTGCAGGAAAATGAAGTGCAAGTCAGATGGAACATTATGGTGAGTACATAACTTCTTTTTTTTTATTTATTGTACAGGTAGGTGAACTGGACACCAAGGGTCCACTTCACTTGAAGTGTTACAAAATCTGAAGAAAAAGTATTTATAATTAGTTTAGACATGAATATAGGCTGTTTGTTTCCATATTGGTTGTGAATGGATATTAATACAAACTTGTACAGCAGAAACTGGTATTTACAAAGTATGTCTACATAAGCTTTCATGTAGTCCCAAACTAGATGCCACTCCAATGTTTAATATTGACTGCTACTAATGTTCGCTTAGCAGAAATGTAAACCCAGTCCTCCAAATCACTACACTTTGGAAAAATAACTGCAGTTCAAATAAAATGCAACAAATTTCAAAAAAGCTCACTGTTATGGCTTTGAAGTGCTTTATCAAGAGGGCTTCACATCCCTGCTACTTAACATTGAAATCAGAAAAAAAGCATCTCTGCCATTGTCCACAAGAAATTTATTTAGATGGTTGAGTACTTTTGTCCTTACCTGATACAGACTTTATCAGAGTAAAACAAAAACATTGACTAGCACTTAACAGATACTACACGTATCCCAGATGATTAGGAATGCAATCAGTCCTTTTAGTTAATGCAGTTGTGCGACATTTTCAAAAAGCTTGCAGTGCAGAATAGCAACTTTCAAGACTGATGCTTTATCCATCTCAAAATACTTGCCAGTGCAATTATCTGTAAAGGAGAAGTGTAATTTGAAATAAATGTACTGCCGATAAAGAATACTTCCTGGTATAGTATTGTCTAATGTGAAGTTGTTCTATCTTGCCTTTATTCATACTGATGGGGTTCAGAGCCGATCCTTGGCTCCGACTCGGCCAAATGCAAACGTTCAAGGTCTTCAACCAGCTTGAGACTTACTCCCCATCCCATGATGCACTGGTACTTCCCCCAGATCTCATTTGCAGCTGCAACAGATTGGGCAATTCACCAGCTCTGGCCAGTGAAAGTTTCTTTTTCTCTTCATAATATTGTGTGTTAATATTTCTTTTATAGCCTGTTTAAGTTAGAAGGCTAATTTTTTTTGTTATAAGCTTGTTTAAATTAGAGAGCTCTTTACTTTTGTGTTGTGTGATTGGGTTAAGATGTCTCAAGATAAAGACAAGGAGGCTAAACAGTCTAAATCTTTAGGGTTTAAGAAATGCCCTAAATCTGGACAGAAAATCTCCATTACTGATGGACACTGTGTGTATATTGTTTAGGGGCATTACATTTACAGGAAACATGTTCTACATGTCACTCCTTTAGTTCCCGAGTATTACAAGAAAAGAACAAGAAGTTGATAGGGGCTTTCAGGAATCGGAGCAAGGTCGTACAGCTCATACCAAATTGTCTAAATCTTCAAAAACTTCTTCCACTACTGGATCTTTGGAGCCGGGAAAATCTCCGTCATCCAGTAAGTAGAAATCTGGAAGACCTTCACCCTTGGCGCCACTGACTTCGGAGCCGATGGTTATTTATGTGAGGAGTCAGCATCTCCCGATGTTCTTCGTGTTTCACTGTTGCAGCCATCACATTTGGGTTATCTGCTTGCAGGTAGCCCTCAGTCGGCCTGATTAACAAAGTCTTGGGTCCTGCGTCGGTTGCGGTCTCATCTTCCATGATGTCAGGTAGTTGGGGGGGGGTATAAAGCATTCAGCCGATGCCATTACATCAGTCTTTCTTGCTGTGCGGTGCCCGAAGCCGAAGCAGTTCAAGTGCCGGTTGGCCGTCTCCTGAAATTTTGTTTGAGTTTCAGATCCGAAGTCTTCAATAAAGCTAAGTACCCCGTTGGGGAAACATTTTCTTTCTCTAAACTGATGTCAGTAAAAGTTAATTGTATTTCTTGTGTAAAGCAAATACCTCATAAAGGTTTTCATTCGTACTGCATTCCTTGCTTAGGCCCAGACCACGACGTCCCTTGCTGTCGGTTTTGTGCCTTATTCAAACCTCGAACTGTTTGTCAGTTCATTTTCGCATCTAAATATTTTGGTACTCTGTTCAGTTATCTAGAAATGGCTTCGGTAAGCCATCTGACTACCGACATTCCGAAAAAATGCAAAGATAATGATAGAGACAGGCCGCATAGGTCCAAAGCTGCCAACGCTTCTGTTAAGCTAGTCGCCAGTGCGCTAGTACTCTGAGGCACTTTTGCAGCCCCTGATACCCGCTACTTCAGATTCGCAGGCCTCTACTGAGACCCATTTGGTGTCAGGTGTGCTGCGAGATGCTTCTTCAACTGTGGAACCTGCGGATGTCTCTACTTTGGATAGGTCCGGAGCCGCTGTGCATGCACTGGCTTCTGAGGGTGTATTCTGGCCTACTGACTTGCATATTAAACAGACACCATCATCTTCAAGGCCTAAATCTCGATCCACAACTAGAAACCAGACGCCCAGACCATATGGTCAGGCCCCTATACCTAAAAAACATAAGAATGGCTGAAGACATTACTCTAATCAGGGGAAGCCACCCTTCTACCTCTGAGGCCTAGAACTGATTTTCCTTCTGATTCTTCTGATCAGTATTCTGAAATTTCTGTTTTTTTCTGATGACCAAGAGTTGCCCTTATCTACCTATGAGGATTCTGATGCAGGGGACTCCATTCCCCCTGCTTCCCCTCCAGAGGATTTCTCTTTTGGTGAAACTTTGTGTACTCATAGGGAGCATTTCCGCTGGGAAAGCCAGGATTACTCTGACTCCAAAAAGAGGCTTAGGGAATACTTACTCCTACCTCAACATAGGCCTTTAGCTATCCCTCCTGTACTGGACATTGTAGATGATGCCTTCTTGGAATCTAGCCTGGCCCCTGACACTTTACCCCCGGCTCCCAGAAAACCTGACCGGTATTAAAGTACCTGACTCTCACAAGTTCCTCTTTAAGAATCCTACTGCAGATCCTGAGACCATTTCACAGGGACCCAAAGGCATTAAGGCTACTACTGCCAAAAACCCTATCCCCTCTGATAGAGATTCCAGGGCCCTGGACAGATGGGATAATAATGTTTTTACTTCTGCAACTTTGGCCATTAGGGCCTTAAACTGCCAGTTTCATATGTTAAAGTATCAGCAGCATATTATAGGATTGTTTAAACACAAAATTATTCCTGACTGCTGAAAATAATTACATGATTTAATGCTTTCTGCTGAACAAGTTGGAAAACCTGCTTTGCAGTGTGGTTTTGATTCATTAGAGGCATCTTGCAGGGCTGCTGTCACTGGGTCTGTACTTACAAGGCATGCTTGGCTTAAGGAGCAAAATTTGCCAGTTCATGTTAAAGCTAAATTACTGGATGCTCCCTTAAACCAAGACCGCCTGTTTTGCAACCAAGCAGAGGAAGTACTTAAAAAAGATGGAGGAAAAAGCTAAATCTATGCAAACTGTTAGATTTCCTGCAAGTACAGCCTCCCAGATTTAGTAGGCACTGTCCCTCTAAGAATTGGTCCTTTCCTGCCTCTTCCAGGCTTCCTCAGTCCAAACCCAGAACCAGCAGGCCACCCAGGCCTCAGTCTCAAGGTACTCGCAGGCCTAAGGAGTGGGGGGGCTCCCACTTCCAAAGCTGGAAGTAGTAAGACACCACCCTATGGTAAACTGTCTCAATGACTTAACTTTAAACCTTCCAAGCCCTGCTATTCCTTTAGGGGGAAAGATCGCCCTGCATGCAAAAAACTGGGAGCTCATTACCCAAGACAAATGGGTTTTAAATATAGTTGCCCAAGGATACAAATTCAACTTCCACTCCTTACCAACCCCAAACGGTTGGCCAGACCTACCCTCAAATCAGTGGGCAGAGGCTCAAAAGCAGGTTCTCTCTCTTAAGCATCAAGGCTATTCAACCTGTCCCAGAAGAAGAATGGGGGCAAGGTTTTTACTCAAGACTTTTCCTGGTTCCCAGAAAAGACAATTCCTGGTGTCCTATCCTGGGTCTGTCTATCCTAAACACCTTTTTGGTAATCCCAAAATTCAAAATGCTAACTCATCAGCTGCTTCCTATGCTAGGCAAAAATGCCTGGTTGGCAACACTGGATTTAAAGGAAGCCTTACCTGCACATCCCAATCCAGGAATCTTGCAGAAGATACCTACGCTTCAGAGCAGGCTACATGCACTAGCCGTTCTCTGCACTGCCCTTTGGCTTGTCTACTGCACCCAGGGTATTCACAAAGTGCCTAGCTCCAGTCATTGCATTTTGCAGGCAAAGAAATATTTAGATATAGCCATAACTGGATGATTGTCTAAATCAGGCAGAAAGTCAGGACATACTATTAAATCATCTGGCATTTGTAAAGAAACTACTAACTTCTCTGGGGTACACCATAAACGAAAAGTCGTCACATCTAGTACCCTGCCAACAAATTGTATTCCTGGGAGAAAGCTTGAATACAACTTCCCAGATGGCCTACCTCACACCTGAGAAACAAGTTTGACAGTCTACTTCAAACTACTGGCCACAAAGACCCAGCTATCTGCAAGGAAAATACTGCAAGCCCTGGGGTTCATGGCCTCTTGCATTCTACTAATTCCATATGCAAGACTGCATATGAGGAAACTACAATGGTATCTAAAAAGCCTATGGTGTCAACATTCTCAGGACCTAGTCAATGATTCCCATCATCCCTTGTCTAAAGACAGAGTTCCTTTGGTGGGCAGAGGCCTTGCCACCACAAGGGAGTGACATTCACTCTACCCCCTGCTGCCCAAACCCTAACAGACACATCAGACTATGCATGGGGGGGGGGGCCTCACTTGACAGGGCAATGCATTCAGGGCAAATGGAACCAGAGTCAAATGCACCTGCATATCAATCAAAAAGAAATGTTAGCTGTACAGAATGGTCAGACAGCCTTCAAGGACCACATTCTTCCAGAACAATTATTGGTAAAGATGGACAAGACCACTGTTATGTGGTACATAAACAAGCAGGGGGAACCCACTCATACCCTCTCTGCAGACTAGCCATGTCTCTGTGGAACACGGCCTTGAGCTCCCAAGTGCACCTACAGGCTCAATTCCTGCCAGGCAAGCAAAATACACTGGCAGATGATCTAAGCAGAAATCTCATGGACCCACATGAGTGGAAACTGGAACCAAAATCAACATTTTGAGAAACAAATGGGGGAGCCCAGAGATAGACCTGTTTGCCTCCCCTCAGACCTACCAATTGGAGAAATTCTGCACAAGGACTCCCCATAGACAAGCTTGGAGAGTGGATGCCCTGTCCATCACCTGGAATAACCTATCAGTCTATGCCGTTCCCCCTCTGCCTCTTCTCTCTAGAGTGCTACTAAAGATCAAACAGGACAAACCAAGGGCAATACGGATTGCACCAGACTAGCCATGCCAACACTGGTACCCCCTCTTACGCAGTGTGTCACTGCTGGAACCATGGCACCTGCCTCAGACCCCTGCCTTGCTGTCCTA
This sequence comes from Protopterus annectens, assembly GCF_019279795.1. Classification (NCBI taxonomy): domain Eukaryota; kingdom Metazoa; phylum Chordata; order Ceratodontiformes; family Protopteridae; genus Protopterus; species Protopterus annectens. The sequence continues at coordinate 712,741,081 of NC_056737.1, forward strand.
GCAGGAGGGCCAGATTCTGCACCTACAGCTTCAAACCCTAAACCTTGCAGCCTGGCTAATTACCGGATCTCTTTGTTACCATCCCTCAGTAAGCAAGTGATTGATGTCATTCTGGAGGCAAGGAGGCCTCGTACTAGAAAATCCTATGCAGAAAAATGGAAAAGATTCTGTTCCTGGAGCCAAACTCAGCATATGGGCACAACAGTGCCCAATTTACCACACATTCTTCGATACTTAACTGAGATGCTTCACAAGCGCCTTTCCTTTTCTTCCATCAAAATTCATGCCTCGGCCATTTCAGCACATTATAATACAGAGCCACCCCTCTTCTCTCATCCACTGTTGAAGCAATTCCTCAGAGGGACCAAAAACTTAAGACCACCCAGGAGAGCCCCTACTCCAAGCTGGGACCTTAACTTTGTATTGGAAAAACTCACTCTACCTCCCTTTGAGCCAGCTGCACATGCAGAGTTGAAATTCATTTCTTGGAAAACAGCCTTCCTTCTAGCCATCACTTCAGCAAACAGGGTGTCTGAATTACAGGCCTTCATGGCAGTGGAGCCTTTCATCATCTTTCATGTGGACAGGGTGTCCCTCAGGACCAATCCTTCCGTTATGCCCAAGGTGTATCCAGTGTGGCCATTCATTTACCAACCTTTTCTAATCCACAGAACAAAGGGGAGCGAATACTACACTCCTTGGACGTGCACAGACAACTTAGATTTTACTTTGACGTGCACAGACAACTTAGATTTTACTTGGACAGGACTAAGCCTCTCAGGAAATCTGAACAGTTGCTGGTGGCATTTGCTGCAGGGTCAGAGGGGAAGGCCATTTCAAAGCAAACCATGTCTAAGTGGATAGGCCATTGCATTCATTTGAGCTATAAGCACCATGGAAAACCTACCCCACAGGGGATAAGACCTCATTCTACCAGGGCTGCATCTACCTCTACAGCCTTTCTCAGAGGTGTCCCTACCAGGGACATCCAAGAAGCTGCTACCTGGAGTTCTGTACATACCTTCATCAAGCATTACCACTTGCCAATTTTTGCTAAATCCAGAGCTGGCTTTGCCACTGCAGTCTTGCAGGGCCTTATAGCTGGTCCTAATGCTATCTAACTGCCTCCTCCCTTCCTTAGCTTTGGCAATCTACCCAAATGTGATGACTGCAACAGTGAAACATGAAGAATATAGTACAGTTGTGTACACTTACCATAAAAGTAGATGTTCGATTGTATTCACTGTTGCAGTCCTAGTTACCCTCCCTCCAGTTCCTTGACTTCTATTGGCTATACCTCTGTTCTTGTTTATTATGCTTAAAGCTTTCTGGTGTATTTGCTTTTTGTTGGAGGTGTAACCTTGTATATAATTGCTTCCCAATATGGGGGCACCTGACATCTGGGGCAAGAAAAACTGATGTAATGGCGTCTGCTGCATGCTTTATACCCCTGACTACCTGACTTCATGGAAGATGAGACAGCAACCGATGCAGAACCCAAGACTTTGATAATCAGGCCGACTGAGGGCTACCTGCAAGCAGATAACTCAGATGCGATAACTCAGATGCGATAACTCAGATGCGATAACTCAGATGCGATAACTCAGATGCGATAACTGCAACAGTGAACATCTACATTTATGGTAAGTGTACACAACTGTACTTTTTGAAATCTCCGATTTTACAATTTGTAGCTTCCTCAGCTCCGTCCTCTCAGTCCTCAAGAAGCCTATCAGACATGGATGTGGCTTGTGTAGTGCAGAAGTTTGCAGACACCAGCACTGGCCAAGCTTTTGTCGGGGCCAACCCTTCAGGCTTCGGCACCATCTAACCCCCCATATCTGTTCCTCCTTCGATCCGAATAGAGGTTTCGGAGCCGGAGTGCTCTGAACTGATGATAGTGAAGCCGTCTGTACCGAGATCTGCTCCAGGACTTTCGGATCTGACTTCTCAGACTGCTTTGATGCCAACCGAAGAGTCTAGGAGCAGACGCTCTCCATTTGGGATCCGGGAGGATAGTCAAACCGATCTTTTGGGTCTGACTTTGCCTCTCGGGGCTTCAGCATGGCTGAGTTCGGCACCTACCTCTGGCTCAGAGCCTACCATCTTGGTGCCAAGGGAATCGACTATCTTCAAATCCACAAGTTCCTTCGATGCCATGAGGAGAGCGTTGTCCCTGCAGACCACCACTTCATCAGGACCAGCAGTTTCTCCCCCTAAAGCGCCAGTGTCGTCTACATCATCACAGATCCCACTAAAGCATAGAGACCCAGAGCCTCAGGAAGCCCCATTGGGTGATCCTTGTTCTTACAAAACCTCACCAGAAGCACCCACTGAGGAGGTCCCTCAGAAGAGGCTATGCAAGAGGACTCCTCAGGAATCCATCACTTAAGACACTGACTTGGATGATTCGGAAGGTTCCCCACTGTCAACCCTAAGAAGATATCTTCTTTTCAGATATCTTAAGAGATTCTCAAAAAGAGGGGTGATTGGCAGCCCATCAAACCTACTGATGATTAGTCAGTCTACCTGAAGGATTTTGGGTCTCAGCCCTCCATCTGTTGGGGGTGTCCGGCTTTCGACGAACTCAAGGACTTAGTTTGTCAAAAGGTGTGGGAGTCTCCAGATACAGTGGAACCTGTCCCTAGGAGGCCTGTTATTACCTCAACAAAGGGCAAGGCTTTTCTCACCAAGGGAGTCCCTCTTGATGCCATGGTGGTGGCCATCAAGGAGGAGTTATCCGAAACTTCAACGTCGGTCCATCCACCAAATAAAGATTTGAGAGCCATGAACAGATATGGAAAGAGCATGCTTACTTTAGCGACTTCTGCTCTTAGGTCGCTGAATTATCATGCATATTTCACTAGATTGCAAAGATATCTCCAAAAAGAGCTAGGAGATACTCTACAGGGTTCAGTAGCTCTGGGGGTCTTGGATAAAATATCCTCACAGCTCTCCATCCTGAATTTCCTAACAAACTCATCCATTCATCTGCTTTCGTATGCAGCTGATGGAGCGAGCAGAGCAGCGGGTACAGGAATTGCTCTTGGGAGACACTCTTGGATGCGCTTATGTTCTTTTGTGGAACCATTTAAGTCATCCTTTTTCAACACTCCTTTCGATGGCTCTTCCCTTTTTGGACCCAAAGTGAAAGAAATGCTTACCAGGTGTGAACAAGGCTGAAAGACTGCCATCAGAGTCTGTTTTTCCACACCTACCAGACCTTACCCCAAAGGTCAGAAAGGAGGAAAGATGTGGTTTCATAAATCTCAAGGAGCCTTTCAGGACACGTGGTGAACCCCCCCCCCCTCCAGAAGCAGAGGAGGGGGCAATAATGGAAGATGCCATCCACGAGGCAGAGGGAGTTCGCAGAACCAGGGTGACCGAGATCAATTTCTTCGGGAAGCTCTATCAGCGCTCCTTAGAGGAAACCCACCTGTCCATCTCTGGAGGCAGGCAGTTGGATGCTTATCTTCATACCTGGCTAAAAATAACAAGACAGCTGGGTACAAAGCATCATATCCAGAGTTACTCTATTCCCTTTTCCACCCTTCCTCCCTTAAGAAAAATGCCAGACGTTCCACCCAGTCACAAGGAACAAGCAACCATAGAAATTCAAAGGTTGCTACAAGAGTCAACCAGTTGGTGCCCGCAGACCAGAGAGGATCTGGAACTAACTCAAGGTTCTTTTTAGTTCCAAAGAAAACTGGGGACTGGAGGCCCATTTTGGATCTCAGCAGATTAAAAAGACAAAGTTCCGGATGGTTACACTGCAGTCTATACTTCCTTTTCTAGGAAAAGATAATTGGATGTGCTTGATAGGTCTCCAGGATGCGTACTACCACATAAAAATGGACAAGACCACCTGTGCTATTGGCTGGGGGCCAGGACAGACCACCTGTGCTTTTGGCTGGGGGCCAGCAAGTACCAATTTCAAGCACTGTCCTTTGGTCTCACAACAGCCCCCAGAGTGTTCACCAAATCCATGGCAGTAGTCACAGCTCACCTGAGACGTTTGGGATTCCAGGTGTTTCCATACTTAAGACGACTGGCTTCTAACTGCCACCACCAGGCATCAGCTCATTCAAGCAAGGGACACTGCTATGAATCTATGCTGTCAGTTGGGGATTACCATAAATTTAGAAAAATCTGCCTTATTGCCATCTCAACATACCGTTTTTATAGGAGTAGATCTGGACACCACCACAGTGACCTTAAAACTTCCATCAGAAAGGGTTTGTGCTCTTCGGCAACAGGTTCTATCCCTCTATCCCTTCTCTTGAAAGAAAAAGCTCCAGCTTCCACAGTTCTCAAATTGCTGGGTACAATGGTGGAAGCAGTCATTGCAATTCCACTGGGTTGGATGCATATGCAGATACCACAGTGTCTCCTTTTCACCCAGTGGTCCTTTCAGGAACTCCCAATGTCGCATCAGATTATAATCGCATATTCATGCAAGAAGGACCTTCTGTGGTGGCTGACATCACATTGTGCAACAATAGGACATCGCTTTGTTCTGCCCAACCCAGTTGCCATAGTGACCATGGATGCTTCCCTGATGGGGTGTGGGGGCATTATCAGGGAAGAACAGCCCAAGGCAAATGGAAAGAACACAAGGCTTACCTGCATATCAGTGTTCGAGATGAGAGAGGTACTTCTAGCATTGCAGTCCTTTCATGTGTGTAGTCTGGTACATAAACAAGGAGGAACCAAATCTTACCCCCTATGTCGAGAAGCCTTGCGAGTATGGCAATGGGCGAACTCCACCCAGTGCTTTCTGACAGCAATGCACATCCCGGGGAAGTCCAGTGTGATAGCAGACAAGCTGAGCAGGGCAATTCTTACTGCCTCACAAGTGGTCCCTAAAGAAAGAAGTGGCGGAAGACATTCCGCATATGGGGTCAGCCTTGCTGCTATCTTTTTGCCGCATCCACAGACACGAAATGCAGCAGCTACTTTGCCCTAATCCCCCCACTGGGGGAAGCCCCAAGGGATGCACTTGTACATGATTGGACCTTGGGTCTCCTTTATGCTTTTCCACCATTACCTCTGATACCCAAAGTTTTACAGAAAGCCAGTGCTCTGGGAAGAACCATAATTCTGATAGCCCCCTATTGGCCTTGCCAGATTTGGTTCCCCTTTCTTCGGCCTCATCTATTGAAGAACCTTGGATCCTGGACCCAGTTCCAGACGACCTGATTCACTCATCAGGTGCTCTTCACCCATCCCTTCGGTCCTTCAAATTGACAGCTTGACTGCTCCAATTCCAAACCTAGCCAGGCTTCAGAATCTTTCAGCTGCAGCACAGCATATGTTGACATCCTGTCACAAATCCTCCACTAGAAAGCTATGTCTCAGCAAATGGAAAAGATTTTCAATATGGGCATTACAAAATCATATTGATCCTTATTTAGCTCTAATAGGTTCTATTTTGGAATTTTTGACAAAACTATTCAATGAGAGGGTACCTCCTGCAACTTACTTAAAATGGCTGCAGTCTCAAACTGACCTTTTCCATAAAACCCCTTTACATATTTCATAATGATAGTGTCTCTACGAACAAATCCCTCATTTTTACCGAAGTTATACTCAAACATCTCAATCAGTCTATAGAATTGCCTGTAGTCTTCCCCAAGTATGGCAGTAAGGCAGAGTATATGCTGCACAAGCTTGATGTTCACAGACAGCTATGCTTTTACTTGGACAGGACCAAGGTTTTCAGGAAAACGAATCAACTGTTTCCTTCTCAGACTTCAAGAAAGGTGCTCCTGTTGATAAAACCACTTTATCAGACTGTATTTCCTTTATTCAGTGAATTCACCATTACAAGACAAGATAAAGGCCCACTCAGCTAGAGTTGTATCCACTTCCTCAGCATTTTCTGCCAAATTACCAATAGATACAATTTTTGTGCAGCAGCTACTTGGTCAAGACCTCACACCCTTATCACTCATTACAAAGTGGATAGGGCCTCCAGAGACAGGTCTTCCGTTGGTTCCATTGTCTTGAAGAATATACTCTCGTGAGTCGCCCAAGAAGGTAGTGTTTGGGACGCTATCCCATCAGTAAGAATGGAAGGCAAGATAGAACAACTTCACATAAAGAAGTTATATACTCACTGTAACATTCCATGTGAGTTGTTCATCTTGCCTTCATTCTTACATCCCACCCTCCAATGCCCACCCAAGCTTCTTGTGGATTGAGAACCTGGGGTGAGGTATGGATGTAATTGATCTTTATCTAGTGTATTCTATACTTGTTATATTGGGAGATGGCTTACACCATTGTTGGCAGCAAACAAGATCTGAGGGAAGCACCAGTGCATCATGGGATGGGGGTAGTAGGCCTCGAACTGGTTGAAGACCTTGAGCTTTTGCATTTGGCCAAGTCGGAGCCAAGGATCAGCTCTGAACCCCATCAGTAAGAATGAGGGCAAGATGAACAACTCGCATGGAACGTTATGGTGAGTACATAACTTCTTTTTTTGCTGTGTGTTCCCTTCATACTTTTAGTTCTCTTCTGTGGAGTGCAGCTATTGGCCTCTGTTTTTATAGAAAGACCTGCTATAGATGTGTGTAGGATAAAAAAATTGTGAAGCATACCCAATGGTAAACAGAGTATTATGTGGTCACTAGCAAGTTGATGTGTAATTGATGCGTCTCGGTGAAGAAATTAAGGTAAATTAAAACATTTTTTGTTTTTCTTAAAGATACTTAAATGCCTATTTATATAGGTGATCTGAAATGCTTCATAAGATGAAGGTAGTTCAGCTGTGAAGCACAGAATTACCTCTAATGTAAAAAAAAGTTTAGACAATTTCTTAGGCTTCCTGATCACAAACCTCTGGCTATTCAGTTTTAGAGGTAGTGGATAATGTCATTGTTGACTCTTCCTTGCACCTGACTCCTAAACACCTATTCTAAGGAAGCCAGACCATGTTTTTAGGGTTCTGTACTTTTACAAGCACCTTTCAAGAACACTATGTTGGACCTTGAGGTGGTGTCGTCTGGTTCCAAGGGAGGCAATGGAAGCGCCTCCAAGAACCTCTTGCCAACTGATAAATGGTTGACCTTAGATAGGTTTGTCAAGAAAGTAATGTACTTAAGACACACTGGCTGACAGCCCTCATTTGCCATTTCCATATGATTAAGTGTCAGGAGTCTATCGTGGACCAGATGAATGGTAAACTGTAAGGGATGGAAGATAGAGCTCTTGCTAAAGAATTGTTAGACATAGTCACCTTCTGTGCTTAGATTGCAAAATGTTCCTTGCCCTGTGGTTTTGATGTTCTTATGGAGGATATCTTCTCTGGAACAGACTCACCATCTAGATTAAAAAAAAAATTCATACAGGTCCACCATATTCAAGCCAGACTTGTATCTACGGATGGGAAGCAGAAAATTTATCCCAGGACTGCCACTGTCTTACTAATGGACAGAGGCAGCACCTGAATTTTATTTATTCATGTATTTGACATTTCGTTACTGGTAAGGTCTAGCTGGATAAGAGCCCATTTTCAGAGGAGACCCTGGGAGAAAAGCTCCAAAGTATGACAAAATATTTTAAGGACAGTAATTTTACAGTCTTCAGAAATAGAAAAAAAAAACCTCTAGTTTAAATAAGTATACCAAATTAGACAAAATATGAAACATTGGTTAAGAATAGATACGAGTTATATGACAATGATTTAATATTTAGAGAAATGTTAGGTGGTTTATAGAGAAATTAAAGGCAAGTTAGTGGAATACAAACAGGAATTGCAAAGTGAGGGAAAAGCAAGGCTTATGGTATATTCAGAGCAGAAACCAGGGGAGAGATGTTATAGAAGTAAGGAATTGAGTGAAGGAAGGAGGATATGGAGGTATAAGGTATGAACAGGTATTTGTTCACATTTTGGGATATAGTTTATCCTGGTATTGAGCAAGACCTGAGCCAGCCTTTTGTTAGGAAGTCTTTCAGAGTGACTTTGAAGGATAGAAGGGAAGGTATTGACCTGATGGATACATGTAAGAACTTCCAGGCCTTAGCAACGCAGTACGAGTATAGACGATGCCCAGCAGATTCAATAGGCATGTGGGCCTATAAGAGTTTTTGCTCATTGGATCGTAATAACCAACTGGAAACAGTTATGTAAAATGTTAACTGATGTCCTTTTCATTCTTTCTCAGTGTATGTGCTACAAATCCAACTTGGCCATTTATTGCTGACTTATGGATCCAACTCTCGAGCACTTCCTTCAATCCATAATGCCGCAGCAATTCTACAATGTCAGATTTCATTTGCCGCCATATCGCACAAACGTGGGTCCTCTCTCAAGAGCTTGTTAGTATTTTGTGAGTAGTTTTATTTCAGTAATCTTGTATTCTGTTTTTTCTGCTATCCTATTTCTTCACTTTATAATTCATAGCCTCTATTTTTCAGAAGGGTGCTAGTTTCTCCACAATCAAAATCCATTTCTTATTCATGTCAAATATTCATTCAGGGGAAAACGCTTACCCACTAGCTTTTTTCCAAATTGTGCAAGGCTTTAAGAGGCTTTCTTAAACCCCCCGTTAAGGACCCATCTCCTCCTTGGTGTTTGACAGTTGTACTTCAGGGGTTGACTGAACAACCTTCTGAACCTTCAGGCAAAACTGATTTAAAATTTTTGTCTTGAAAAACATTTCTAGTAGCAATTACATCTCCAAGGAGAATTTCAGACCTCCAGGCTGTATCATCCAAATCGCCTTGCGTTGTTGTGTTTGTTTTTCTTTTTTTTTCTTTTTTTTTTTTTACAGAGAGAGAGTTGCCGTAAGAACCAACCCTTACTTCTTACCAAAAGAAGCCTCTGAATCGAATATCAATCAAAAATTAATTTGCCCGTTTTCATCCCTGATTTATCAAATATGGGAGATTACATGCTACATATTTTAGATGTATGCAAACAACTTATCTGTACAGGACAAAAGATTTCAGGAAGTCAGACCAGTTTTTCACTGAACAGACTGGGATCACCAGTTTCTAAAGTTACTCTGGACAGATGGATTACTGATTGCATTTCTTTTGTATACACTCAGCAGAGCCTCTCCCTTTCAAAAGCATTCTAAGGCACATTATCTAGATCCATGACCACTACTTCTGCTGCCTTCTGGTTTAGAACTTCCATTAATATTTGTGCAGCTACCTAGTCTAATGCTCATTACAAACTAGATTTGATCTCTAGAAGCAGATCTGCTTTTGGTTTGGCAGTTCTCCAAAATATCCTTCCTTGAGAGCCACCCAGGATTCACGTAACTGAGGACTCTGTTCCATATGTTGAGGAAGAATGAAAAGGACAACATCTGTTATTAGTTATGTACCCACTATGTGTTGTCCATTTTCAGTCTTCCTCAGCTTCCCTTCCACCTTACCCCTTCCTTTCATCTTCTGGAGTGAGCTTGTGGATGTTTTGGAGCCTTTTGTTCTATGTTTGTGTCCTAGCTTTACTGTTTTATCTTAGAAGCTGTAAGGCAGCAAACTTGATCTGAGGTAATGCAGGATGGGTGGGACATTATGGGTGGAGGAAGGAGCTATAGAGAGTTGGATCCGTACATCTGTGATATGCATCTGAGTTGGGTCCTGGGTCAGATCCATAAACCTTCAGTTGAATGAAACTGGACAACACAGATGCATAGCTATGGTGAGTGCATAACTTTAATTTAGTGCTGGACAAGCAGATAGATGCATAATTTTTAGGTGGTAAAACGCTATGCATATGTTAGTCAATGAGGTAGTTCTAACCAATTTAGGCTTTTTAGTATTGTACAGTGATGGGTTCTGAAAGGGATATTTGCTACAAGTAACTTTATTCAGGTTTTGATTTTTGTGATGCCTGCAGGTAAATAAGGTAGGGAGTACTCTAAAGAAGTGTAAGGAGGAGGTAAGTAGTGTCAAGTGTAGTTTTAGTTGCATTGGCGAGAGGGTTTTTGGCTGTGTGAAGCATGCTTAGTTTTTGCTGAGTTTTTCTCATGCAGTTTTTATATATGTGTGTCAAATTTATGATCATCGTCTGTAATAATTTGCCGTGAGAGTTGACTACAGTGATTGTATTAAGAGCAAACTTTAACTTTTGCTCACTCATGAGAAAGGGATTTAGTTTGTTTTACAGTTGAGCATGTGTTTAGTTACAAAGCCATGTTTCAGTGGCTTTTAAAGTTTCCTTAGTAATTTTTTGGAGGTGTGCCATTTTGTCAGATGTGCAAACGAGTGTGGAGTCGTCTGCATACAGCATTAGGGGGAGGCCTGTTGTATGGGTATGTGGTGGGTGTTGGTGAGAAAGGAGAAAGACCAAAGATAGAGCCTTGTGGTACACCACTGGTAACTGGGAGGTATGAAGAGAGGGTGGAGTGCCATTTTACTTGACTGATGCCTTTTGGATAGGTAACTTTTGAACCACTGAAGGTTGGGCTTTGAGAAACATAATGAGAACATTTGAAGTACAAGTTTGCTGTGATAAACTGCTGAAAGGTGTAGGTAACTTTAGAAATAAGTTGGAAACTAGTTTGCTGTTATGTCTAACTTTATTGACAGTATCCATGCAGGGTCGAAGTGCAGTGTTAGTACTGTGGTAAGGATGGAAGCCATGTTGTCTGGGGAATGGAAGTTCTCCCTGCAGGAGATAGTTTAGCAGTTGTTTTTGAATGCATTTTTCAAGCGTTTTGGAGAGGGGAGGTAAGATTGCTATAGGTCTAAAGTTGGTAATATCTGTTGAGTTTCCATTGTGCAGAGGATATTGTGACTTTTTTCCAGAGAAGAAGGATCATGGGATTTCTGGATTGACCTATTTATAAGGGTTGAGGCAGGATAGGCAATGCTATTGGCTACTAGTTATTCTCATTAGGGGTATCGACCATAGGATGGGTAATGCCAATCTGCACCCAAATGGGATAGGTTATTTCAAGCACAAAAAAGGAAACTGGATAGGCTTAAAATGGCCCACAAGGGTAGCTACCCTAATACTTGTATGTGAACCTACAGAACCATCTAGCAGGAAGAATGTTTGCTTCTGAGTCTGTTATGAGACATGTCTGGTCAAGGGAAATCTTGCTTGCTGCCCCTGATAAAGATTTTCTGTTTGGACCCAAGTCATTTTTAAGGAATTGGAGGACAAGGTTAAGTCCCTTGCTGACACTAAATGATTTCTTAAAAGTTCAGCCAGTGAAGTTTTAAAGGAACTGTTCAACCAAGCCCTTGTCCTTTCCTGTCTCCCATCCTCGACAAAGATGGAGAATTTGGAGATGTAGATGGCAAAGGTCACGTAGGAGATGACCAGCAGAACACAGTACCAGGCCTACTGGATCCTGGCCCCATGGGCACTGCAGGGAGCACCTCTGTCCCCCTTGCTTCATGCCAACTCATTACACTAACAAAATATATGATCTGAAGTTACCTTTCTTCCCCATCGCACCTCCAGCATTTGCCATCTACCTGAGGAAAAATTCTTTGGCGTTTGCTTGGGATAAAAAATACATATGTAAATACTTTCAAGAAAAAATCCTAAATCTTCTAGACTTTGTTCCATATTTGGGAGATATTCATATGTCATCCTGTTTATCCTTGTGAATCCAGTCTGTTCCCCATCTTCTCTAACTTCCTCCGATTGATTCCAATAGTAATCGTGCAATATTTTATATGCCCTACGTCCTACTAATTGTACATTTTTTACTATAGCAGCTAGATTTCTAGATTTACCTAAAAATGTTACCAGAGCCTTTTTCCACCCTCTTCATAGGTTGGTACTAAGCTAATGACCACAAGGACCTTTAAACCTAGTCATGCATCCCAAATCTCTGACACATTCTGGTACGTGGTTCATGAGCCAGGAAGTTGTACCATTTACCGGCTGTGTCCATCCACGACATTGGTGTCAAACCAGGGATGAAATTCATGATGTTCATAGTGTTACCCTGCTGCAGTCAGCACACTTGGGTTATCCTGCCGTCAGGCGGTCCCGCAGTCGGCTGGAGTTCCAAAGTCTTGGTCCGGCGTCAGTTGCTGTCGCTTCTTCCCTGACGTTCGAGCACCAGGGGTATATAATAGGCATCCGATGCCATTTTCTTCAGTCTTTCTTGCCATGCGGTGCCCGAAGCAGAAGCAGTTCGGAAGTGCCGGTCGGCCAACACCTGATTTTCAATTTGAATTTTAGTCCGAAGTTTTCAATAAAGCTAAGTACCCCGTTGGGGAACCTTTTCTTGCCTCAGTCCGATGTCAGAAAAAGTTAGCAATTGCATTTCTTGTGGGAAGCAAATACTTCATAAGGACTTCCATTCCTATTGTATTCCTTGCCTAGGCCCAGACCACGACGTCACAGGTTGTCGGTTTTGTGCTAGGTTTAATAAACGAACTATCAAACGCCATTTTGAATTCGCACGACTTTACTTTGTAGGAAATTTAATTATATCATGCCGTCGGAGCAGCCGACGACCGGTATGCATAAAAAACGCAAGGATAAGGACAGGCAGCCTAGGATCAAGCCAGACTCCGAGGCCTCTGCTGGGCCTATCGCCCGTTCTCCGGTTTTCAGTGAGGCGCCTACGCAGCCCCTGACGACCGCAGAACTGGAACCCCAGACAGCTGCGGATTCTCAAGCGGAGTCTACTAGGCCGATGCAGCCATCTTCATTAGGCCCTTCCAACACCGGAGCAGTAGAAGACTCTGGTGCAGTGGAAACAACTTTGGTTGCCGAAGGTGTCTTCAGACAGACTACACTCACCATTAAATCTTATGCTAAGCTTAAAACTCCTTTAAACCAAAGAAGACTACATCAGTCTACACTTCAAGGCCCCGTGCCTAGGAAACAGATGCTTAAGATGGCTGAAGATTTGATTACCCTAATCGGGGGTTCCCATCCCCCTCCTGATAAGACCAAGACAAGAGGAGGATTATGCTTACTCTGACCAGGTTTCAATTTCCTCAGATTCTTCTGAGGAACAGGATTACACTTTTCCACCTTATGAAGACTCTGATGCTGAAGACTATTCCCTCAGCATCTCCCCCTGAAGACTACTCCTTTGGGGAAACTTTACATACCATGAGGGAACATTTCCACTGGGAAGGCCAGGACTACTCTGATTCTAAGAAAAGGCTCCGAGAGTTCCTTTTACTACCCCAGCACAGACCTCTTGCTATCCCTCCAGTTTTGGATATTGTGGATGATGTTTACTTGGAGTCTAGTCTAAATCCAGACTCTCTACCTCCTGCTCCAGCCAAACCAGACAGATACTACAGAGTACCAGACTCTCACAAATTCCTTTATAAAAGCCTTGTGGCTGATCCAGAAAATTTCCCAGGGTCCTAAGGGAGCTAAAGCTTCTATGGCTAAAAATCTTGTGCCCTCTGAAAGGGATTCCAGAGCCCTAGATAGATGGGGAAAGAAAATATACACCTCAGCAACTCTGGCTATGAGAGCATTAAATTGTCAGTTTCACATGCTGAAATATCAGCAATTCCTAATGTCTCAATTAAAACAAAAAATGAGCACACATACTGAACAGTCTGAATTCAAGGAAATACAGGATCTGTTGCATGCAGCTGAGCAGGTGGGCAAACATACTTTACAATGTGGATTTGATTCATTGGAAGCTTCCTGTAGAGCAGCTGTTACTGGCTCTGTCATACGTAGACATGCTTGCTTAAAAGAACAAACCCTTCCTGATCATGTTAAAGCAAAATTATTGGATGCACCTTTACAGCAGAATGTATTATTTGGTGTCAAAGCAGAAGAGGTTTTAAAGAAAATGGAGGATAAGGCAAAGTCTATGCAGACGGTCAAGGATTTTTTGCAGGTACAACCCCCTCGTTTCAGCAGAAATTGGCCTATGAAAAACTGGTCCTTTCCAGCTTCTGACAGATCACAGAGAGGCAAATACAGACGCCCAAGGGGCAGAGGTCAGTCACAAGGCCCTTACAAACCTCGCCAATGGGGTGCTGCTACACAGAAAGGAGGAGAAGACAGGCCCCAGGCTAGCAGAAGACAAACACAATGACTCAATCAACCAAGCAAATCTCTCCTGGCAGCTCCCTTGGGAGGAAAATTAGCATTTTTTGCAGACAACTTGCACATAATCACAAAAGACAAATGGGTTCTAGACATTGTCTCTCAAGGATACAAATTCCACTTTCATACCTTACCAAGGATAAAAGGAATGCCAAACCTGCCACCAAATCAATGGGCAGAGGCACAAAAACAAATTACAGCTCTCATGGGCATGAGCCACTCAACAGGAACCTACACAGGAGCAAGGACAAGGATTTTACTCAAGACCCTTTCTAGTGCCAAGAATGGACAAAGCATGGAGACCCATTCTGGATCTTTCAATTCTGAACACCTATCTGCAAGTACCAAAATTCAAGATGCTAACACTACAGCAGCTTCTTCCCATGCTGGGCAAGAATGCTTGGCTAGTAACATAGTAACAAGGAGGCATACCTGCATGTCCCTATCAGACAAAATTGCAGAAGATACCTCCGCTTCATTGCAGGTTCAACACATTATCAGTTATCTGCACTGCCCTTTGGCTTATCTACTGCACCCAGGGTCTTCATAAAATGCCTGGCACCAGTAATTGCATACTGCAGACAAAGAGGAATTCAAATATACCCATACCTGGACGACTGCCTTATTCAAGCAGAAAGCAAGGACATTCTTTTAAAGCATCTGGCATTTGTCAAACACCTTCTAAGTTGCCTAGGGTACACAGTAAACGAGAAGAAATTAAAACTAGTGCCCTCACAAAACATAATATTCCTGGGTGCCAGCTTGAATACAACGGCCCAGATGGCTTATCTCACGCCAGACAAGAAACAGCTGACTCACTATTTCAATATAATGGCAACAAAGACCCAACTCCCTGCAAGAAAAATTCTGCAGGCCTTGGGATTCATGGCATCTTGCATACTACTAATACCATTTGCAAAACTGCATATGAGGAAATTACATTGGTACCTGAAAAGCGTATGGACTCAGCACAGCCACAGCTTGGAAACAATGATACCACTCATTCCTTGCCTTCAACAGGAGTTTCTATGGTGGGCACAGGCATGTCACCTCAACAAGGGTCAGCCTTTCACCTTAACCACAGCCAGGCAATCTATGACAGATGCATCGGACTATGCCTGGGGAGCACACATGGCAGGACAGTGCATTCAGGGCAAATGGACTACAGATCAGAAGCATCTACATATCAATCAAAAAGAAATGCTAGCAGTACAGAATGCCCTAACAGCTTTCAAGAACCTGTTACACCCAGGACAACTAATAGTAAAGACAGAATACCACAGTAATGTGGTACATAAACAAGCAAGGGGGCACACATTCCTACCCTCTATGCAGGCAAGCAATGACCTTGTGGAACACTGCACTGTCTTACCAGGTTCAATTGCAAGCACAATTCCTGCCAGGAAAGAAAAACGCATTGGGAGACGACCTAAGCAGAAACATCACACACGAGTAGAAACTAGATCCACAAGTATTTGCAATGATAGCTCAAAAATGGGGACGCCCAGGCATAGATCTTTTTGCAAGCCCCCAAAACTACAAACTTCAAAAGTTTTGCACAAGGACATTCCATCCACAAGCCTGGAAAGTGGACACCCTCTTATTCAGTTGGAAAACATTAACAGTGTATGCCTTTCCTCCACTGCCTCTTCTAGCAAAGGTACTGCTGAAAGTCAGATTAGAGAGGCCACAAATGATACTCATTGCACCAGATTGGCCACGCCAGCATTGGTATCCAATTTTAAGGAACATGGCCCACCATGGATTTTACCACAAATTCCTCACCTGCTCACCTAGCGAGACAGATTCTACACAGCCATTTCAAGACTTTAAACCTGGCTGCATGGCAAATAACCTAAATAACCAGCCAACACCTCTATCCAAAGCAGTTATGGATGCCATTCTGGAGGCCAGGAGGCCCAGTACCAGGAAAACCTATTCAGACAAATGGAGAAGATTTTGCGCCTGGAACCTTAAGGCCAAAATCCTCTTAATCCAAACATTCCTCAGATTCTACAATATTTAACTGAGAGGTTGCACAAAGATCTTTCCTTTTCATCTATTAAGATCCACGCCTCAGCAATTTCAGCTCATTACAACACGGATCCTCCTTTATTCTCACATCCACTCTTAAGACAGTACCTCAGAGGGCTAAGAACATAAGACTGCCAAGGAGAGCACCAACGCCTACTTGGGATCTCAACTTTGTTCTTAAAAAGCTTACACTGCCGCCCTTTGAACCAGCTTTTTCAGCTGATTTAAAATTTATTTCATGTAAAACTGCCCTGCTACTTGCAATAACCTCAGCTAGAAGAGTCTCAGAGCTACAGGCACTAATGGCAGTGGAGCCTTTCCTCATTTTTCATCAAGACAGTCTCTCTCTGGGAACTAACCCTTCCTTAATGCCAAAGGTGGTATCCACTGTGGCCCTAAACCAAACCAAACCATTCATTTGCCCACCTTTTTCCCAAATCCCCAGAACAAAGGAGAGAATCCTGCACTCTTTGGACATTCACAGGCAATTACGTTACTACTTGGATAAAATTAAGGCTTTCAGAAATTCTGACCAGCTCTTTGTAGCCTATGCTACAGGATCACAAGGAAAAGCTATCTCAAAACAGACCATTTCTAAATGGATAGGGCATTGCATACGTTTCTGCTACACGCATCATGGGAAACCGGTACCTGCTAACATTAGGTCCCACTCCAGGGCTACAGCTACATCAGCAGCCTTTCTCAGGGGAGTGCCAACCAAGGATATTCTGGAAGCTGCAACTTGGAGTTCAGTGCACACCTTCACCAAACCACCATCACTTACCTCTATATTCTAAGACTAGAGCTGGTTTTGCCACTGCAGTTTTGCAGGGCCTACTAGCCCCTCCTAACCCTGTTTAACTCCACCTCCCATCCTTAGCTTTGGGATTCAACCCAAGTGTGATGACTGCAGCAGGATAACACGATGAACATAGTACAGTTTTGTACCTACCGTAAATGTAGATGTTCGAGTGTTCACCCTGCTGCAGTCCAGGTTACCCTCCCTCCATCCCCTCTGAACTAGCTGAACTTATCTATACCACTCTATCCTATTCAACCTCTGTGGTGTATTTGCTTGTGCCTAAAGGTATTTTTATTTTTATCTAGCTATATATATATATATATTTTTTTTTTTTTTTTTTTTTTTTTTTTTTTCCTACCTATTGGGGGCACCTGACATCTGGGGCAAGAAAAACTGAAGAGAATGGCGTCGGATGCCTCTTGTATACCCCTGGCGCTCTGATGTCAGGGAAGAAGCGACAGCAACCGACGCCGGACCAAGACTTTGGAACTCAGGCCGACTGTGGGACCGCCTGACGGCAGGATAAACCCGTGTGTGATGACTGCAGCAGGGTGAACACTCGAACATCTACATTTATGGGTAGGTACAAAACTGTACTTTCCCCATCCAGTTGTCCAAGTTGCATTTGAATTGGGTTAGGAAGGAACTCTGCTTCACATGGATAAGGGAGTCTGTTCAGAGAAGGGGTAGTGTCTGGGATACATACCTGTCTCCCAGCAAGTCCTATTTATACCACAGGCAAGGTTTAAGTAATTAGAATGGGTAATTCTGGAGCGGTTTGTTTTGTGATATGCAGGGCATCCATCCCTGTGGGATCTGACAATGCTGCCTTGAGGTGGTCTGCATTGCGCCCTGTATTTTTATTAAGGAACCTCTGTAGACTCAATTGGTGGTTGCGCCTGGTTAGGTACATACCAAAGGGGAGCATTCTACTCCATGATAGGTTTGATGAATGCCTAATAGAGTGGGACAGTGACCTCCTTAGACCTAGATGCCGTACATTTGTTTATAAGTTGCACAACATAGAATGATTTCCTCAGTACTGTAGCCATGTGACCGTCAAATGCTAGATTACTGTCTGTGTCCCGAAGTTTCTAACCACTTGCTCAGCTTTTAGGGGTGTAATGTCAGTATGATAGTTACCAGGGGTGGGTGACTTCCCAAAGGATACTATTATGCATTTTTTGGCATTTAGTTTTAGTCCATGGCTCTGACAGAAGTTTTGTCAGTCCTTCCTGGAGAACGTTTGTCCTTTGGGGGGGTTCTGTGACTGCTCCTAATTTGCAATCATCTGCAAATTTAGTCTGAGTCTACGCCTTACCTTTACGTTTCCCCCTCTAGTTGTTTGCTCAAAATACCATGATTTCTTTGCCAGTTTTCTCCAGTAAATTCCAGCCCCATGTTATCTATTCTCTATACCCCTAATTGCAGTCATCCCTATTGGCAGAATCTTTCTCCATTCTCATGTTGGCTTACTTCTCAGGATACAATGCTACTTTATGAATATAATCTGTATGGCGTCTGTTATTCTCCTTAACGATCTGCATCTAATATCCCACTGTCTCTTTAATTTCCCCCCTGCTTCATCATCATCATGCCTTTCCACTTTGAAATTATAGCTTTCTGCTTGTGTGATCTAATAGGAGCCTTAACTGTGTAGCTCTGAAATCTCTTCAAATCAGATGATTCTAAACCTCCTGTTCTGTTGGGAGAATCAACTTCTCCCACTTGACCCTTGCCATTTTCTCCTCCCAGATAACCACAACTTCTCTGGTTGATTTAAAAAAAAAAAATATATATATATATATATATATATATATATATATATATATATATATATATACACACACACACACACACACCTTATTAAAACATTTTCACTGCTTGTATTTAGCTATCGATGTCCATAAACATGAGCTTCCAGTTTCTCAGTTTTTATATTTCCTTTTAGTCTTTTCCCACATAGCCTTAGCTGCCATAACAGAAAACATTTTAAACCATTGTCCTAAATACTTAATTTTATTTTGTCCCAAAAGTATGGGTATTGCTTGAACCCATTTATGTGGATACATAGTTTACAACTACCTTTGTTTTCAGTAATTTTGTGTCCTGAAAAGACTTGAAACAGTCTTAAAATGTTTCACAACACTGATTTCCTTTTCTGATTATATTGGGTACAAAATAATATTGTCTACAAGTAGTCAACTTTTGAATTTGAGTCCCTTATTTTATACCAGTGGCTGTAAATATAATGCAAAGAGGACACCTCTGCCTGGTTCCTCTGTTCAGACAACTTGGAGAGGAACCCTCCCACTTGAATTATTCTTTCCAGTCCCTCATATATCCCCCAAATTATTGCATCAGGGAATGAAAATGCTTCCAGTGCCTTATAAACTTCCAG
Source organism: Protopterus annectens (assembly GCF_019279795.1). Classification (NCBI taxonomy): domain Eukaryota; kingdom Metazoa; phylum Chordata; order Ceratodontiformes; family Protopteridae; genus Protopterus; species Protopterus annectens. The sequence goes on from NC_056737.1 coordinate 712,760,332, forward strand.
CTTACACTGAATGATTTCTCTGCATAAGACCCAGCAGCAGTATTTTGTGTTCTGCTTCCCACTGGATCGTCATTGTTTTGTTAATGTCAAATGTTTACCTTTTCCTCCACAAAACCATATTGATCCATATCTATCAATTTTGGCAACACCTTTGCCATTCTTTTAGTCATCAGAAACTTTTATAATCATGGTTTAAAATTCAAATGGGCCTATATGAAGCAGAGTCTGGTAGGCCTGTCTTTAGATATTGGTCACTACAGCTTTCTTCCAGGAAATACTGTTAAAACCTTACAGATCGTTATTTTTTCATGCCTAGCTTCCAGACTTCCACAAGAATACCATGTATTCTTGGAGATTTTCCTGAAGATTTATTATACATCACTGTTTTTCTCATCTCTGTCATCTTAAGTGTTGTTGACCTTCATCTGCCTCTAAACTTGGCATACCAAAGTCTTCCATAAATATTTCCATTTGTTGTTCTCGATTTTGTGCATTACTCTGCTTTATACAAAATTTCGTAACATTTCTGAAATATCTCTAATACCAGTACAGTATCTCCGGTTTTCTTCTGTTAAAAGCTCCCTAGGTTTAGCCACAACCCTCCCTCCATTATCTTGCCTAAGTTGTAGAGCTAAACCTTTCTGCTCAAACGTTGTCAAAAAAAATAGTTGCTTAAAAGCAATCTTTCTAAACTCCTGCTTATCCAGATACAACCTTAATTTCTCTTTAGTACACTGCCTTTGCGCCTTCTCTTCAGTGAGATCCTCCTTGTTCTGCAATACTTTAACATTTGTCAGCCCCTCTAAATATTACTTGGCCATATCTTTCATTTCCACCCTATTTTTAAACTCCCCTTTCATTTTATCCCACTCACGAACTATAACTACTAAATAAGTTTCTTTTTCCTAATAAATGTAATAATTTCCACTACTTATTCCTTAAATTCCCCTCGTCAAGTAGGTGAGACAGTGCCAGCATGGCGTTTATACTCATTTACCTTGCATTGTCATCTATGAAGTTGTTGCATTATCTGCAGTATTTGTTATATGTGTTGATGCCTTCATTTAAATGTGCATGTTCCTATGAAATATAATTTGTCTAGTCTAGCCCAGTTGTACCGTGGAGAATATGTAAATTTTCTGAGTTCCTACTACTGAATTCACATCTGCCATACCAAATATTTTCATAAATTTCGTCAGGTCTACTCATATTTTTCTCTTCTAGGGCCCCCAAATATGTCAGTATTTCAAGTAAAGATTTGAAGTAGTTAACTTCATTTGATCAGCAACCTGTGGGTATCTGATCCGACCTGGATCCGAGCCGGCAGCTTTCCAAGCTAAAGATCTGAGCTCCAAGCTCTTCCCCTTAACCATAATACCCTGCTACATCCTTCTAGTCCTCAGATCTCATTTGCCACGGCTTTAACAAGCACGAGTTACGAGCTCCTGCAGTTAGTTAGTATTTGTCAAATTCTTGACTTTTTGGTAAAAATTAGAGAGGTGTGTGTTTGTTTAGTTGAAACCCATTAGCTTAGCTTAATTTTAGTATATTCACCCTTCCCCTTATTCTTGTGTGTCAGTGTGTGTTGTGGTTTTTGTTATGGCCGAAGGCCCTAAGGCCTTTTTCTCCAAGTGCTCTAAGTGTGGCCATAACCTCTCCCCTGCCGATGGCCACACATAGTGCATTCTTTGCCTGGGGGTAGCGCATTTGTCATCAGGCTGCCATATCTGTGCAGCCTTTAACCCCCGGGCTGTGAGGGATAGGAGGAACAAGCTGATCCTGGTGGGTCTTTTGCCCGTAGATTCTACTTCCTCCTCCTCTCCCTCAGTGGCTCCAGCTGCGGCTGTTCAGCCAGCTGTGCTATCTCCCCTGGCTGGGACTGTACCTCCTGCCATTTCCCAGGGAGAGAAGGAGGCTAAGAGAAAAGAGAGGAGAGAGAGGGAGAAAGAGAGAGGGAGAAACATATGAGCCACAAGTGGCAGGCCGACTCTGCCCCCTTGGCCCCGCTGGCTAAACAGCTATTCTCCCCTGAAGATTCCCAGGTCTTCCCCTTCTCAGCTCTATTCCCCACGTTTCTCGCCGGAGAAGCCCTGGCCATCTTTGAGGTCGTCGTGGCGGCCTTCCCGGCCAGCTTTGGCAGCTTCTTCTAGGTCGACACGAAGCCTCTCAGATGCTGACATGGACCGGATGATGCGTCGCTTCCTACAAGCCCAGATGCAGATAGGAGTGCTCCTGCCCCATTTTTTGCCCCCCATAGCTGCTCCTCCGATCCATTATCGGGTTTCGGAGCCAACGTTGGATCCGAGTAGTCTTGGAGTCAGGGAGTCGGCGCCGGCCATGCCCTAGAGTTTGTTGGATCCCTTTTTGGATCCGAGCTCTCGGAGCCAAGAGCCGTGCGTCGGATCCGAGGGGGTAGGTGTGTCTACGGCTCTGTTGCGCTCGGAGCACACTTCCCTTTTGGGTCTGATCGCTTCGGCTCCCCCCATTCCCGCATCGGATCAGAGGGTGTTGCTCATGGAACCCAGAGAGAGCAGTTCACCTTCGGCCTTCGACGTGGTGGAGAGGGTTCTCTCAAGAGGTTAGAGACCCCCTGTTTGTGCTATGGATCCAGCCACCATTCCCTCGCAGATGGGCTTGTCTTCCATCATCGACTCGCATGGCCACTCTGAAGTCTATATTGAACACATCTATGTGGCTACTCTCCCATGCCACGGAGGGGGCCGCTAGAGCCAGCGGATCAGGCATCGCCTTACGGCGTCACGCCTGGCTCTGACTTTGCGGAACCCTTCAAGGTGTCCTTCGCAAACACTCCCTTAGACGGTTCTACCCTGTTTGGAAAGACCATCCACAATACATTGGTCCAGAGCAAGAAAGATGGGAAGACGCTGTCTGCCATTGGAATCCGCTTCTCGGCTCCTCAAAGGTCCTTTTCCAGGAACCAGAGAGGACAAAAGATGATGTGGATGTTCATCGTGTTTCACTGTTGCAGTCATGACTGTAGGGTTCTCTCCTGCCGGCAGGCAGTCCTCGGTTGGCCAAAATCTTAAAGCCGGGGTCCGGCGTCGGCTGCTCAGCCATGCTCCCTGACGTCAGAGCGCCAGGAGTACAAAGCTGACAGCCGACGCCATTTTCTCCAGTCTTTCTTGCCGTGCGGTGATAGCAGTTCGCAAGTGCCGGTCGGCTGACTCCTGACAATTTTTTCTAAACGTACTTCAGTCCGAAGACTTTCTTCTAGTCAAAGCTAAGTACCCCGTTGGGGAAACTTTTTTTTCTTGCTCCAGTCCGATGTCAGAAAAAGTTAATTGCATTTCATGTGGGAAGAAAATACCTCATAAGGATTTTCATTCTTACTGCATTCCTTGCTTAGCCACTGACCACGATGTAGCTAGTTGTCGGTTTTGTGCTAGATTCAATCAACGTACAATTAAACGAAGGTACGATTTTGCATTTCATTACTTCGGTAGGCGTTTTAATTACAAAATGTCATCTGATATTGTTCCGGCTACCGGAGTTCACAAGTGACGCAAGGATAAAGACAGGCCTCCAAGGTCCAAATCAGACGATATTGTACAAGCAGAGCCAGCTTCAGGTTTGGCCGTCGTCAGTGAGGCACTTTTGCAGCCCCTGTCATCGGCCATTTTGGAACCAATGGCCAAAACGGACTCCCACGAGGAGCCAACTAGGCCTTTGAATATTTCTGTTGCAGGACCTTCGGACAATGCTCCTTCGGATGGGTCCGGAGCCACTGTGCAGGTACCGGCTTCCGAAGGGGTTTCCAGGCCTACTCAGCTTCTAATAAAGGCAAAGCCAAAGGCAAAGACTCCTTCCAAATCAAAGACTGCAGCCCAGGCCTCTTCTGATCCGGCACCCAAGTCTCAGAAACAGTTACTCAAGATGGCTGAAGACTTGCTATGATTAGGGGTTCACATCCCCCTCCAGATAAAAGGCCAAGGCAGGAAGTGTATTATGACTCCTCTGATCAGGCTTCTGTTTATTCAGTTTCTTCTTCTGACCAGGAATATTCTTTCCCTCCTTATGAGGATTCTGATGCTGAGGAATCCTTTCCTTCAGCTTCTCCCCCTGAGGATTTCTCTTATGGGGAAACTTTGCATGAAATGAGGGAACATTTTCACTGGGAAGGACAGGAGTACTCGGAATCTAAGAAAAGACTTGGGGTTTTCTTCTTCTTCCCCAACATAGACCCCTGGCTATTCCTCCTATTTTGGATATTGTGGATGATGCTTTTTCGGAGGCTAACTTAACTCCTGACTCTCTTCCTCCTGCTCCTGTTAAGCCAGACAGATATTATAGGGTTTTTGATTCCCACCAGTTTTTATACAAGAATCCTACTGCTGATCCTGAAACCATTTCTCAGGGTCCTAAGGGGGTTAATGCCGCTTCTGCTAAAAATCCCATTCCCACTGAGAAGGATTCCAGATCTTTAGAAAGATGGGGCAAAAAAGTGTACACTTCTGCTACTTTATCGATTAGGGCTTTAAACTGTCAGTTTCATATGCTGAAATACCAGCAATTTCTTCTGTCTGTTTTAAAACAAAAGTTAACTTCCATTTCCGCCTGTGCAGATAAGGAATTACATGACTTGATGCATGCCACTGAACAAGTTGGGAAGCATGGTTTACACTGTGGATTTGATGCCTTGGAGGCTTCTTGTAGGGCTGCTGCCTCTGGCACAGTCATTAGAAGGCATGCGTGGTTAAAGGAACAAAACTTGCCAGATCAAGTAAAAGCTAAATTATTGGATGCTCCTGTTCAGCATAATGTTTTGTTTGGATCTAAAGCTGAAGAGGTGATGAAGATGGAGGACAAGGCAAAATCCATGCAAACGGTTAAAGATTTCTTACAAGTACAGCCACCCAGATTTAGTAGGAATTGGCTTACAAAAAATTGGTCCTTTCCCAATTCTGACAGGCCTCAGAGGGGTAGATACAGACGCTCCCAAGGAAGGCCTCAAACGCAAGCCTCTTATAGACCAAGACAGTGGACTGCTTCCACCCCTAGGGGAGGAGAGGACAGGTCGCAAGCTCATAGAAAACAGACTCAATGACTCCCTCTGTTGGGCTGCAGGAACTTCTTGCCTGGAAGCCCCTCTCGGAGGAAAACTTTCTCTTTTTCACCTAAATTGGACTCGTATAACCCAAGACAAGTGGGGTCTGGATGTGGTTTCAAGAGGTTACAAATTCCATTTTCATACCCTACCAAGACCAAGCGGATGGCCGGATCTTCCAAAACATCAATGGTTAGAGGCCTTAAACCAGGTGGAAGCTCTCTTGGCTGTGAAAGCCATAGAACTGGTTCCACTTTCAGAGATGGGACAAGGTTTTTACTCAAGGCTCTTTCTAGTCCCCAGAAAGCAAAATTCATGGAGACCCATTCTGGATCTGTCAGTCTTGAACACTTTTCTCGAGATACCAAAATTCAAGATGCTTACTCTACAGCAGCTACTTCCAATGCTGACCAAAAATGCATGGATGGTAACTTTGGGTTTAAAGGAGGCATATTTACACATTCCCATCAGGCAGGAATGCAGAAAATACCTCAGGTTCAAGGCCGGATTGAGGCATTATCAATTCTCTGCGCTGCCCTTTGGATTGTCTACTGCGCCCAGGGTCTTCACCAAATGCCTGGCTCCAGTAGTAGCTTATTGCAGACTCAAGGGAGTTCAAATTTACCCTTATCTGGACAACTGTCTTATTCAGGCAGAGACAGCAAGGATGTCTTACTCCAGCATCTAGAATTTGTTCAGAATCTTCTCAAGTTCTTGGGATTCACTGTAAACATAAAGTCAAATTTGACACCCTCACAACAGATAACTTTTCTGGGTGCTCTTCTCAACACAACCCATATGGCATTTCTGACATACGAAAAACAATTACAGCTGTCTTCAACTTTCAAAACCTTGGCAACATTAACTCAGCTATCTGCAAGGAAATTCCTGCAGGCTTTGGGTTACATGGCCTCCTGCATTCTTCTCGTACCATATGCAAGACTACATATGAGGAAAATACAGTGGTACCTAAAAAGTGTATGGTCTCAGCATTGCCACAGTTTAGACATACAGATTACCATCCTGCCTGGTCTTCAAAAGGAATTCCTTTGGTGGTCCAAGGCATGTACTCTAAACAAAGGAAAACCCTTCAGTCTGCCTCCATCCACTCAGATACTAACCACGGACGCCTCAGATTATGCATGGGGAGCCCATTTTCAGGGCAACTGTCTGCAGGGCCTTTGGACAAAGGATCAGAAGCTCCTGCATATCAATTTAAAGGAAATGTTAGCCGTTCAGAAGGCTCTATTGGCCTTCAGGAATCTTCTACATCCAGGACAACTACTGATACGGACAGACAACACCACAGTTATGTGGTACATAAACAAGCAAGGGGGATCTCATTCCTATCCCCTTTGCAGACTAGCCATGAATCTATGGAACACAGCTCTAGCTTGCAAACTGGACCTTCAAGCTCAGTTTCTACCAGGGAAGCGAAACTTCCTGGCAGACAGTCTGAGCAGAAACCTGTCGGACCCACACGAATGGATGCTGGACACCGAAATATTCAAGATGATTACAGCAGTCTGGGGATGTTCTCACATAGACCTCTTTGCATCCCACCTCAATCAACTACAGATTTTTTGCACCAGGACATTCCACGAACTAGCTTGGAAAGTGGATGCACTGTCATTCAGTTGGAGAAACCTCTCGGGGGGGGGGTATGCCTTCCCGCCTCTACCTCTTCTTCCACGGATGTTATTAAAGATCAAACAGGACAAGCCCAAGATGATAATCTTGCTGGCCCCAAATTGGCCTCGACAGTTTTGGTACCCAACACTGAGAAACCTTTGTCTGGAGCCCCCTTGGGTTTTACCACAGACTCCGAACCTTCTGTCCCAACACCAGGGTCAGGTTCTGCACTCCCATGTCAAAACTCTCAGCCTGGCGGCATGGTTAATCCAGGGTCTATGATTCATTCTCTCCTACCCAAGCAGGTTATGGATGTCATTTTAGAAGCCAGACGTCCTAGCACTAGAAAATCTTATGCAGGAAAATGGAAAAGATTTTGCTCCTGGATGCAGGCTCGGGATTCAGATCCTCTTATTCCTAATATTCCTCTGATTTTACTTTACCTGACAGACCTCTTACATAAGGGTCTCTCTTTCTCTTCCATAAAAATACATGCCTCTGCTATTTCTGCTCATTATAATACAGACCCTCCAATCTTTTCCCACCAGCTCATGAGAGTTTCTCAGAGGAGCTTAAGAACTTAAGGCCCCCTAGATCTCCACCCATTCCTGCTTGGGATCTCAACTATGTTTTGGAAAAGCTCACCTTACCTCCTTTTGAGCCTGCTGCCACATCTGACATCAAGTTTTTATCTTGGAAGACAGCCATCCTGTTAGCTCTGACCTCTGCCAGGAGAGTTTCGGAGTTGCAAGCTCTCATGGCTGTGGAACCTTATATTATTTTTCATCAAGACAGGGTGTCTTTAAGGACTAATCCTACTTTCATGCCTAAGGTTGTTTCCAAAGTGGCTCTAATCAAACTATTCACTTGCCAACTTTTTTCCCCACTCCTCAAAATAAGGGGGAAAGGATCTTGCATTCCTGGGATGTACACAGACAACTACATTTTTACCTGGACAAGAACCAAAGACATCAGGAAATCAGAGCAATTGTTTGTTTCTTATGCTTCTAGTTCCCAAGGTATAGCCATTTCAAAACAGACCATTTCTAAATGGATTGCTCATGGAATCAGATTTTGCTATTCACACCATGGAAAGCAAATCCCAGGGAGTATAAGGACTCACTCTACCAGAGCTGCTGCCACTTCAGCTGCCTTCCTCAGGGGAGTTCCTACCAAAGACATTTTGGAAGCTGCAACTTGGAGTTCAGTGCATACTTTTTCTAAGCACTACAATTTACCTCTCTACTCTAAGTCTAGGGCAGGCTTTGCTTCTGCAGTCTTGCAGGGCCTTTTAGCCGCCCCCTCTGCTTTATGACCACCTCCCTTTTATTCTGCTTTGGGATTCAACCCTACAGTCATGACTGCAACAGTGAAACATGATGAACATAGTACAGTTGTGTGCACTTACCATAAATGTAGATGTTCGAGTGTCTTCACTGTTGCAGTCTGCTACCTCCCTCCTGTCCCCTCTTATTTTTTCCTTTGTGTGGTTCCCTTCTTCACCCTTCTTCTGAGGTGTATTTGCAAAGGGTATGGGATCTTATTCATTTTGGAACACCTGACATCTGGGGCAAGAAAAACTGGAGAAAATGGCGTCAGTTGTCAGCTTTGTACTCCTGGCGCTCTGACGTCAGGGAGCATGGCTGAGCAGCAGACGCTGGACCCAGACTTTGGGATTCTGGCCGACCGAGGACTGCCTGCCGGCAGGGGAGAACCCTACAGTCATGACTGCAACAGTGAAGACACTCTAACATCTACATTTGTGGTAAGTGTACACAGCTGTACTTTCTGGAAGTCTCAGCAGTCCCGTTACGCTCCAGACCCTTTGTCCTTCAGAGGCAGAGGGGGGCAAGGTGGACGCCAGCCCAGAGGCAGAGGGGGGGGGTGAAGAATTTTGGGTCGCGAGAACCTTTCTCCGATCCACCCACGCAGCAGCCCTTGGGGGTTGCCCGACTGCTCCTCTCTGGAGGCAGTCGGGGGTAATTTTTCAAAGCACCTGGCACTATGGGAGTCCATCACAACAGATCGCTGTGTGCTTCGAATAATATCCAGAGGCTACTCTATTCCCTTCGTAAACCTTCCTCCTCAATTGAGGCACCTCCCCGATGTTCCACCCAGTCAGAGGGAGGTTGCAGCTTTAGAAATAAAGAAGCTGCTAGAAAAAAGCGCCATCCAGCACGTCCCCCCAGACCAGTCCGGGTTAGGCAATTACTCCAGGTTCTTTTTGGTGCCAAAAAAGACGGGGGACGTAAGACCAGTTCTCGACCTTTCTGCAATGAACCTCTTCATTGCCAAGGAGAAATTCCGGATGGTCACTCTTCAATCCGTTCTTCCCCTACTGCAGGAGAACAACTGGATGTGCTCCATAGACCTCAAGGATGCGTACTACCACATTCTCATGGACAGACTATCCAGGAGGTTTCTCTGCTTTCGGTTGGGTGCCAGTCATTACCAGTTCAGGGTCCTACCATTCGGCCTCACCACAGCCCCCAGGGTGTTCATCAAGGTCATGGCAGTTGTAGCGGCCCACTGGAATACAGGTTTTTCCTTACCTGGACGACTGGCTCCTTGCCGCCTCCACCAGGCATCTACTCTGCTCAGCCAGGGATTGCTTCCTGCTCTTAGCCTCCCAGTTGGGGATCACTGTAAATTACAAGAAATCATCCCTTCAACCTATGCATGTCCTGGACTTCATAGGGGCCAGAATAGATACGCTTCAGACCAAGGCCGTCTTGATGTCGGGCAGGCTTTGCAGCTTAACCCTTCACGTCCTAGTACTCCTTCAATCTCCAGCCCCATCAGCGGAGTTAGTCCGGAGAGCCTTAGGGTCCATGGCAGCAGCAATCAACCTTTCGCCCTTAACTCGCTTGCACGTGAGGGTCCTCCAGTGGACCTTGCAGGTCCAGTGGTCTATCCTTCAACACCCGTTGGACTCTCCGATCCCCCTCAGCAGAGTTTGCAGAAATTCCCTCATATGGTGGATCCAATCTCGGGAGCTTCAGGAAGGATGACCATTCATAATGCCACATCCCCAAACCACGGTAACCACAGACACTTCTCACCTTGGGTGGGGGCATTTTATGGGCAGAACGTCCAAGGTACGTGGACTCAGGCAGACCATTCTGCATAACAGTGTTCTGGAGATGAGAGCGGCGCTTCTAGCGTTGCAAGCTCTTCATGCCTTTCTCCCTCCAGGGACTATTGCAATTCAGACCGACAACATGTTAGTGGTCTGGTACATCAACAAACGGGGGGGACCAGGTCTTAGCCTCTTTGCCGAGAGGCCATCAGAGTTTGGGATTGGGCGATATCCACCAACCATTTTCTGTTAGCAATGCACATTCCGGGTCAGTCCAACATCCTAGCAGACATGCTGAGTCAAACTATCCTCTCGCCTTACAAGTGGTCTCTGAACCCCTTAGTAGCGAAACAGATCTTCCGCAAGTGGGGTCAGCCTTGCTGTGATCTCTTTGCATCGCCTTCAAACGCAAAGTGCAGCGAGTTTTTCATTCTAATCCCCCCCCTCCGGAGGAAAGCCCCAGAGACGCTCTAGTTCATGCTTGGCCATCCGGTTTTCTTATGTTTATCCTCATCCATTAATGACAAAGTTTTTACAGAAAGCTCGTCAGTTGGGGAACAAGATTATCCTCGTAGCCCCATTCTGGCCTCATCAAACCTGGTTCCCATACCTACGGTCTCATCTCATAGCTCCTCTTTGGATCTTGGATCCCATCCCAGATCTAATTTCTCATCCTTCGGGATTAGAAACTCTGAATCTGGACGACCTCAAGCTCTCAGCTTGGTTGATCAGTTCCATTAGTTGACCGGACTCCCGGTATCTCGTCTGCAGTTAGATCCATCCTGGTAGCGGCGCATAAGCCTTCTACCAGGAAGGTTTACAACAGCAAATGGAAATGGTTTTCCATTTGGGCCTCGCATAAGAATTTGGATCCTTTCACTGCTCCCATTCCAGCAGTGCTTGATTTCCTATCTCATATTTTTCAGCAAGGGGCCAGTTCTTCTGTAAAGGTTCAAATGGCTGCCATTTCCCATTTTCCCATTGGAGACAATCTTAGTCCTTTAGCTTCCACTAAGATTTGTAAGGCCTTCTTAAAAGGAACCATTCATTTGAGACCTCCTATTAGGAACGCTGATCTCCCATGGGACCTAACTTTGGTCCTTCAGGCTCTAACTGGACCACCCTTTGAACCTGCAGCTTCTGTTGATTTAAAATTCTTATGTTGGAAAACTGCTTTCTTAATAGCTATTACTTCAGCTAGAAGGGTGTCAGAACTCCAGGCCCTTTGTACTAAACCCCCATATCTTGTTTTCTATAAGGACAGTCTCTCTCTCTCTCTCTCTCTCAGGACCAACCCTTCCTTCTTACCTAAAGTGGCTTCTGAGGCGAACATCAATCAGTCCATTAATCTACCAGTTTTCTTCCCTAACTAAAAGGGGAATACAAACTTCATTTGTTAGATGTTCATAGACAGTTGCACTTTTACCTACACAGAACAGCTGCCTTTCGCAAGTCAGAGCAGCTCTTTGTTTCCTTTGCGAAGCCTTTCTTGGGTAAGCCAGTGTCAAAGGTGACTCTAGCTAGATGGATTTCTCACTGCATTTTGCTCACATACAAGATATCTGGTCTGCCTGAGCCCTTAGGGTATCATGCCCATTCTACCCGTTCTATGGCTACTTCTGCTGCGTTCTGGTCAAGAGTGCCCTTGGATGATTTGTTCTGTGGCTACTTGGGCTTCCTCTCATACCTTTATCTCTCATTATAAATTGGATTTAATATCCAGAGGAAGAGCAGCTTTTGGCTCTGCAGTGCTCCGGAATATCCTTCCTTGAGGATCTCCCAGGCTTTTTGGTAGTTGGGGACTCTGTCTCGCAGGTTGCTGATCAAATGAAGTTAACTACTTCAGATAAAGAAGTTATGTATTCACCATAACATTCCATCTGAGTAGGTAACTTCATTTGTCAACAACCGACCTCCCCCCCCTTCCCCCTAAACTGATTCTCTGGTAATCTGAATCCTAGAATGATCTCAGCTTTTGGTATTCATTAGGTTAGGATGTTTTAGGTTGTTGTTTTGTCTAGGTGACATTGTATAATTAGGTAAACACGATCTGAGGACTGGAAGGAGGTAGCAGGGTGTTATGGGTAAGGGGGAGGAGTTGGAGCTTGGATCTTTAGCTTGGAAAGCTGCTGGCTCAGATCCAGGTCGGATCCGATACCCACAGGTTGCTGACAAATGAAGTTACCTACTCAGATGGAATGTTATGGTGAGTACATAACTTTTTTCCAGTCCCTACCTATAAGTAATATTCCCTGCCAAAAGCTGATTATTTCTCCCAAAGTTTTCATATGCTCCACAACAGCAGTTTGTGTGATTTCCTCCCTTGCCATTAGCTCCTTACTACAACAAATCTACCATTACTCTCTCTCTTACCTTCTTCTGTCACTGTTGGAGGTCCTCTAGCAATTTTTATAAGTACTTTTTCTTTGTCCCTGATATTCTGATGAATATCCATCCTGAAATATTTTATGAAATTCACATGCTCACTTTCCTGAAATGTCTCCTGTAGCACTGCTATATGCATGCTGCATTTTTAATTTAATTCAGTGTTCTTGCCTTTGTCAATACCTGTGTGGCCATTCATTTTCCAAAATATGTTTAGTGTAGCCATTATGACAGGAAGTAGTAATTCCCACTTATTACAAATGGCTGCTTTTTAAATTTTTTTTTATCCAGCTTGTTACTTGCACCCAGTAATGTTTAGCAAGTTGATCCTTTATACAGTTTCTTGTCATTTCCATTGGAAGCAGACACATTTTGCAAGACTTTTTTTTTTTTTTTTTTTTTTTAAGTTAAACCCTCCTGATGGGAACAATTGTCCCAAATTGCCAACTGCATCCACAGGCAATTAACTAAAACTGAGGTGATCCATGCTAAGATGCATGTTACAGCCTGTGCTGTTAACACTAATTGTCCTTATTGTATCTTTATTCTTCTCCCAGATGTGAAAAACAGTTCTTATGTTTTCAGAAATAGTACACTTTATAGCTTTAAGTAAAACTAAATTATATACTGTTCTAGTAACTGATTTAAAGTATTTAGTTATCAGAAGAGCTGCTATCACTTATTCACTTCCAGTAATTTCAAACTGAATTTTTACCGAGCTGCTTTCCATTGTTTAGTGAGAAAAAATTAAAAATAAAAAAGGTACAGTGTCCAGACCTTTCAATTTTATTGCCTTCACCTTTAGTGAGCTTGCTTCCATGGAGTAGAAACATGAGCCAGAAGACTAGCATAAACCATTTATTAGCTCAAAAGCATAAGGAAGAGACAAAATAGACTGGTTTCAGCTGTAAAAATTATAAAGCCTTGTTCTCCTTTTTATAGGTTACCACTAAATGAGGCCCCAACTTAGTGAATTAATTACTCAAGTAACCATAGCAATTAAAGGTATTCATTAAACTCTGGTGAAAACAGTGCCCTCAGTTTAATCCATTTCTTCTCTTTATTTAATGTCTGCCAACCTGATTTAATTGTTCTCTGTCCAATAATTCTATCCAAAGTGAAGGATGCATTCTTATGTACCCCAGTGTGTTTGTGTAAAGCTCTCATGAGCTTTTTGTCTGTCACTTAAATGTTCAGAGATTCTGAATTTTAAAGGCCTAGACGTTTGTCCCACATAAAATGCAGAGCAGGTGCACGTAACCAAATATATCACCCAGTCAATCTGACAGTTTGCAAAAAAGAAAATATCAAAAACTTACCCAGTATTTTTGCTGCTGAACTGGCATGTCTTCATCCTTCTGCAGTGAGTGCAATGGTGACAGGGAAACATCCCTTGAGTTGGTCCCCCACAAGAGTAGTTTGTATAGAGTCACCTTTACTTCTCCAACCATGTTTATAATGATTTAAGAATGAGCCCAAATTCTTGCCTCTCTTGAAAGAGAAATTACATCTGTCGTCCAGAAACTCGCATATTTTGGTATCTGCCAAAGGTATGTTCCAATGTCTACGGACACTGTTGAGTAGGACATCAGTGTTCCTTCCATATGTAGTGACCAGTCGGATGGTTAAATCTTTATTCATAGTCTTATTCCTATATGTTGAGATCCTGCCTGTCACGATTGGCCACCCAATGTCTGGCCTGAAAGATGTTCCCCATTCTGTAGCCTCTATTCCTGAATCTAGTGGTAAGGTCATCTTGATATATCTGATAAGTAGCATCACTTGAGCATATACGTTTTATACACAAAAGTTGTTATTTTCAGATATTTCTGCATATATGTGGAGGGTGAAAGCTGAGAAGGGAGTTATATTGGGGGTATTTGTGATACATTTCTGATATGATCATTGTTCCTAATAACTAGGGTATGATCATTGTTCCTAATAATTAAGACATCCAATAAAGTGATCCTGTTGATATTGTAGGTAACAGTGAAGTGTATACCCCATGTGTTGTCATTTAAGTATCCAACAAACTCCGTAAGATAATCAGGGTCCGATCTCCATACTAAACAGCAGTCATCCAAGTATCTTCTCCAAATATCAAGTATTATGCGAGTTCTCGTAGATGAGCTGTTCCTCATTGTGGGCCATGAATAAGTCAGCATATATGAGAGCAAATGAGGCTCCCATAGCAGTGCCTTATATTTGTACGTAGCATTTGTTCTGGTAATAGAAAACCTTCTTGGTAAGAATGTGTTTGGCTAAACAAATTGGAAAAGTGTTGAAACCCGTTTGGTACAACTCTGATTTGTATAACCAGTATTCTAATGCTTCCTGCGCCACCCAGTGAGGAATGTTGGTGTACAATGCAGAAACATCAAGGGTGTAGAGCAACCACCCTGGCTCAAGCTGCATCACTGAGATAACTTTAAGGAATTCCATAGTGTCTTGAATATGGGCCCTAACCCATTTCAGAAGTGGTTTAAGATACTGTGTCAGAAACTGGGATAGTGGTTCCGTGATGGAGCCCCTACTTGAAACTGTAGGTCTACCAGGTGGATTTTCCAGATTCTTATGTATTTTGGGTAGAAAATATATGTATTGGCCAGAAGGGTTGGGCACCGTGAGGTGATGTCCATAATAATTCCCTCTTTCTTGGCTAATGCCAAAAACTGGTTGATTTGTTTCTTGAAGCCAGGAGTTGGGTCCAATGTCATATGAGTGTAGTAACAACTATCAGTTAACTGTCTCATAGTTTCTGTGTTGTATTGGTTCCAATCTTATACCACCACTGCCCCACCCTTATCTGCAAACAGTATTGCCAAATCATGGTTAGTTTCAAGTTCATGGATAGCATCCATTTCGATCTTTGAAAGATTATTGGATTTGACACGAACTCCCTAAAGTTGAAATGCAGATCTTTGAGAATGCAATTCTGAAACATTAACACATGATGTATTGGTGGCATAAAATTAGATTTGTGGTATCTGAATCCATCCTGCGATTCAGGATTAGGTGCCGTTTGAAAAAATAATCTCAGGTTAAGAAGTCTACAAAATGAGGTAATATTTTGTGCAAATGTGTCTTTAGACACACAAATGCCAGGTATAAAATTAAGACCTTTATTCAAAATTTTAACTTGGGTGGGTGAGAGTGGATGAAATGTTCAATACATTATGTTCTATTTCTGTACCATCAGTTTCAACAGTCCTTCCATATTGTCCACTTTTGTGATGTTTCCTGCCCCCCCCCTTGCCTACCCCTAAAGGGATCAGTGTATTGCTTTGTTTAGAGGCTGGAGAATCTGGGGCATGCTGTACATCAGGCTCTAAACCTGATTAGGATTTCTCACCAGAAGTATAACTGGATGAGGAAGGCTTTTTTTAGAATGGACCTTAGTCTTTTCCTTTCAGCCACCTTTCTGCGCGTTTGCTTGAACCTGACATGCCTATTGCTAGAAAAAGGATGCCCCACTCAGTCTCTTAGATCCCTATGAAACTATTTCATTTTTCTGTCTTTCAGTTGCTGCTCCAGGGTTAGCAGATCCTAAGTTTCCAAGACAGGTGTTATAAGATTCCTGTCCTTCAAATTTTTGAATGTCTGCACACAATTGTGTGATTTCTAATGTGTCTTTATCAATTGTTCTCTCATAATTAGAGGCTAAGATTTCCACAAAGCTCATGGAGGCTTTGTTGAGCCACAGCCCATTGTTTTGTAAGGGTAGTATCGATATTTGGAACAAGTGGCTGTATACGTACCCTCAACCCCTCTGGTGAAATGCCCTTAGTTAAATACGCCTTGAAAAGCTTGGAATGCCATACGTTGGTCCGAAGGGACCTCTTATTTAGTTTGAGAAACTGTGCTTCGCATGTATTTTCTGGGACCAAATCCTCTGGCCCATTTTGATCAACTGTATTGCCAAGGCCAAAAATGGCCAAATCGTCCCTATCTGAGGATAAACCCTGTAGCAGGTTAGTAAGATCCATTGGTGGTTGATAATCGGCACAAAATAAATGCTATTTGTCCCCTATTCTAACACCAGGTGTTGGAAATATGAGTGCCCCAATGCCTAAACTTGATCCAATAGTCAGGATAAAGTCATGTACTATTATTTTTGCCATATAAAATCAGAGGCAATCCTTGCAGCAATGCTGTGTTACTTTACCAATCCAATGTGAAATAAGTGTGTGGACAATATTAGCCCCTTTTCAATATGTTTATTCAAGCAGTGCTAAGTCTCAACACTCAGTTGACAGAACCACACAAATCGATAACTCTACAGTTAGTGTCCATATAAAGAGACTTAGGACAATATTAGCCCCTGCTGTTGAGTCAGTTTGAAAGTCAGTGACCTTTATTCCTAATCAATACTAAGCCAATAGTCCATATATCCATAATCTCCACTATATTCAAAGTCATGAACTATAATACCCTTTGCTGTTCATAAGTAATGGTTGCCATCCAAAAGAAATCCAGCCAAGGATCAAGAAAGGCTAATAATTTAATTACCCTTGGAAACAAAGCATGGGCTTTATGGCGTTCTTCTAAAGACCCCCAAGATCACATTAAATACAGGCAATCCAGGAACAAAACAAAAAAAAATCCATTTTACAAGACAAAAAGCAATACTACTGCAATTTACAGACAGTAAAACAAAATAACCCTTAGAAGTTTTGGGCAGGTTTAAATAATCTACTACATCCTGGACAAACTTCAACCCCAATCCCTGCTGCTACTATTGATAAAACCCCTGAAGATGTTTCTTACAGTTTTAACTGATTCTTTACTGAGACAATTCAAGCCCTAGCTAGCCAACTACCTCCTAACTCCCCTGGTCCTTGAAAGTAGCAACCCTAGAAACCTATTCACGTTCAGCTTCCAGCCAGTCGCCACTTCACTTATCCGTACCTTGATCAAAAAATTAAAACCCACTACACTTTCTGCTGATCAACTTCCTGCCGAGTACCTACAAAAATCAGCTGATGCTATTGCTTACCCCGTCTCAATACTAATCAATCGAACAATAGAAGAAGCTAAAATTCCCTCCATCTGGAAAATATCCTATGTAATCCCACTTCACAGAGGAGGCAGCTCTACTGAATTCTCCAATTCTAGGCCAATAGCTATACTCTCTCCACTTGCAAAGATTATGGAAAAATGTATTCAGACAACTCATGCACCACCTAATCCAGAATAACTTTATGGCAGATACTCAGCATGGCTTCCGTCCTCATCACAGCACTATTTCAGCCCTCCTAGCCTTTACCAACACCATAAACTATAATCGAACAATAATTATATATCCTCAGCCCTCTTCTTGGATCTTTCTAAGGCATTTGATATGGTTGATCACCAACTTTTAGTCCACACACTGCAAACATTCTGTCTAGATACTAGAGCCCTTCAATGGTTTCAATCCTACCTGAATGGTCGACAGCAGGCTGTTCTCTGGCAGAACAAACTCTCTAACCTTCTACCTAACACCCTTGGAGTACCACAAGGCTCTATACTAGGGCCCTTGCTGTTATCCATCTTCATTAAACAACCTTTATACTGTCATCCCAAAAGTCAGCTGTATCCAATATGCTGAAGACTCTACTGTAATTTGCTCGGCCACATCTCCAATAGAGTTATGGTCAGCTACCCAGACCACCTTTAATACAATAGAAAACTGGCTTTCTGAACATCGTCTGATCCTAAATCCCAAAAAAACTAAAATGCTGTTATTTTCACCAACACGTAGGTTTACCGCTTTCACCTTTACCATAAATTCAAATGATGGCACAATAATCTCCCCTGACCCCTCTACAAAACTATTAGGTGTCATCATAGATAATCTAAAATTTGACCTACATGTTAACCAAACTATCAAAACCATCAATAAAAAACTAGGGTCATTTTACAGAATAAAAGCCTTCCTAACCCCTCCAGCTAAAATTGCTATAGCTCGCTCTCACCTTCTTTCAACCTTTCTATATGCATCCCCTCTACTCTCGAAATTAAACAAGACTGTCCTTAAACTTTCAATTTGCTACAACCACATTGCCAGATTTGCCACTAGGCTGCCTTTTAAGACACGTCATTGCATCAGTCTAAATCAGCTTGGGTGGCTTGAACTACCCAGCCTAATCTAGTATAACCAACTGATTATGGTCTATAAAATCCTCTATAATCCGGGCAATACTCCTGCACTTAAAAATATTATCACCCCCTATAACAGTCCTAGACCGCTTCGATCCTCTAACAAACTACTAATTCAGACTAGCAAAATTAATAACACAGCCGATGACTCTCTTTGCAAACTCTGTAAGTAGATCCTGGAACTCTCTTCCAGCTGATATTACCTTACTTTCCACCTTAGGTCAATTTAAAACTAGACTCAAATAACATTTGTCACTTAACTGGCTATGTCAATGTATCAAGCCTGGCTAGCTCTCTCTAGAATGTGTATAAATCTGTTAACCAGCTTACTGTGTAATTTAATTTAATCCGGACTTGCGCTCACGATTAACTCTAACCTGTGGAACTTGTTTAACTTGCTTACTTATGTAATCTCTGTAAATAGTCTGTTTGTAATATGTAATGCTGGTATTATGTAATGCTGTATCTGCTTACCCTTGGAGCTTTTCTCCCCGGGCCTCCGCTGAAAATGGACATGCATCCAGTCGGACTATCCCGGTCAACAAATGTAAAATAAAATAAAATAAAAATAAATAAAATAATAATGGTCATATAACCAACATCCAAATGTTAAATAGGTATTAATAATCAAGTTTGGCCCCGCCAATATAAATGTACTTCCTGCTAAGGATTTTTTGCCCCTTGGTATAGCTCGTTTGTGGTAAGGAAAAAAAATCCTTATTTATGTTGTATGATATTTGAACACAAGGTCCCAAGGTGGGTCAAAACTCAATGGGGGAATCCAGTTGTAGTATGTGTAGATCTTGCCAAAATGATGTACAAATGTAATATTAGGTGTAGACTCCTAGGCATCAACCTTAAAAATTAATGCTGATATAAAGTGCACAGAGAAAAGTATGAACCATTAATACAGGTTCACTAATCCACAGTCCCAAAGGCCAATAATGTTGAGGTCATAAGATATGTATGAAGCACAAGTATTGCTAAGAGTATGTTATGAATCCTGTCATGAACAGTTAACTGTTGCTTGTTATACAAGTATTATAGTCCTGTCACACACACATTCATACAATCACAATTGTCCCTGCAGCTGTTGGAGTATTCCACATGGATCATATAAACTAATACAGTAAAATTTATTGCATAGGATAAGAAAAAATGTTCCCAGGAAACAAAATATATACTGTATTTAGCTCAAAAAACAGGTTTGTAAAAAAGGATCATAATTTACTAAGTGTCCATAGCTGAAAATATCAGTTATTAAACTTTTGTGAGGCTGACGCATGCAATCTTTTTCAAGTTCTTAAACTTTAAGTCCAAACCCAATACAGTATTCACAAATGTTCTTATTTTCCATTAATAATTTGTAAATTAGGTCCCCAGTGTTCATCCTGTACTCAAAAGCGAACTGTATCCAAGTCCAACAAAATGGCGACCATTCGACCCTGGTATATTTACTTATTCATGTATGTTTTGCGAAGGTAAAGTAAAATACATTACACAAGGGTCCACAGAGTGGTTTCAGTATGTTAGCCATACATCAAAATTATACAAAAGTCCCAAACACAAGCTCTGAATGAGCAAACCCTAGTCCATAAAATGGCGCCCACTGCTTTTCGAAGATTCAAAACAGTTTGAAACAGCTTAATAAGCAAAAAAGTGAAGTCAGAGTGGATTCCCTGATATAAACGAACCCACCTTATGTAGATTTACAAAAAAACTATAAGTTGTAAAACTATTGTTTCCAATGTTTACTGTTCAGACGTTCAGTGTGACTTGCAAACATCCCTATTATATACAAAAAATATATAGTGGTTGCCACTTGTACAGTTATTTATAGAAATGCCAAATTCCTTTAATACATGCCCCAAGCAAGCATAAGCTGATCCAAGAAGTGGTGCCCAAGCTTCTGTGAGTCCCAAACACTTTAAACAGATAGTGAAGCAAAATTATGTGAAAACGTGGATTCACAGATATTATTGAACCCACCCACCTTGTATTAGTTGCCAAAATAGTTGTTCAGACAACCAATATGATCCTCAGGAAGCCCATTGAAAAGTAGATGTTCATATGTAGACTGGAGGCTTTGAAAATACCAAATTACTTGTGCTGTTTGAGAGACCTGTTGCAGCCCTTGTTTATATAGCACCTGATGACAAGATTACCACAACACAGTCCAGAACCTTGAATTAAGGCATATAACATTATTTAGACAAAAACGATTTTTGAAATGGCATCCAAAATCAAAACTGGAAGGATTAAACTGTAAATATTGAGCTTCAACTAGTAGTATGACCATAGTAAATCCTCTTCAGGTGCAAGTGTGCCTGATGCACATCATGCCACAAACCAACAGCAAGGGGAAGGAAGGGAAAACATCCATAGATAAGGCAGCCCCTGCAAGTACGGCAACTGCACGGCTCCAAAAAGACCTTATAGCAGTAGAAAACATGAGAGCCAACAGACTGTAGCATAAACCATTTATTAGCTCAAAAGCATAAAAAAGCGACAAAACAGACCAATTTTGGCTTTAAAAATTACAAAGCCTTCTTCAGTGCAGTAAAGATATATTCACTTGTTCTTCTTTTTATAGGTTACCACTAAATGAGGCTCTGCCTTATTTATACTTGTTTCTATAGAAACATAACTGAATGTAGAGCTGCCCTGAGTTCCAAATTTCTCAACTGGCACTGAACATTTGCTTAAAGAACACTATGTATGGGGCTTCCAATATGGCAAAGTGCTAATTAACTGTTCCACGAAGATCCATGGAATACCAAAAAAATTAAGTATAGTAAGTAGACCTAGAAAGGTATCTGACACCAGAGTGAAGAACTTTTTGTGCAATGAGCAGAAGCAGCAGAAGTGTGTATGAAAAAAATAAATGACTAAAAGTAAACAAATGGTGACACAAGCATGATGTGTCTGGGTAACAAAAGTGGGAGTAAGATGATCACATTGGATATTTGGAAAGAAATAAGAGATGAAACTAGACAGTATGCCAAGTCAGGAAAAGAAATTGGATGAGATGGTGGATGAACATAAGTCATCAGGAAGTGTCAGCAGAGAATCAGGAGCTGAAAGTGAGTGAATGCTGTGTAAGACAGATTAGAATGTCTGGAAGTCAAAGCAGTGGACCTGGAGGACCGTGGATGGAATGGTTTTCCCAGAAAACTGAGGGAGGAGACTGTCAAAACCTGTAGTAGTCTACTGGCAAAATGGGCTGGATCTCAAAAGGAAGAGATTAAAACAGACAGGGCTCATCATATGGTATGGAGACCTGTGGCAGAAGAGCTTTCTAGGCCCTAGCCAGTTGTAGTCCACCTGCAAATGTTTGCATTGAGGGAAAAAAATTTGAAGCTATGTAAACCATACAGCCAGCTGAAATTGCATGACAGCAAGGTCTATGTGGATTGATTACCCCTTCGAAACAAGAGTGAAAAGTAATGCCATGTGACTAAATGTTGGGTGTGCCAGAGCAGAGGGATAAAATGGAGGCTGCTATATCTAGTGACCATAAGGATTTACAAGCGGGGAGCAGTGTGGTCATTCTGTAACCTGGAAGAGGTGCTTGACTTTGTCCAAAAAAAAAATCAACTTAGGTTATGGATAGGATAATCAGGGCATGCAATTACATGAGAGAGAATACAGAAAATGCTATAGACAATCTGGGGAGAGACTTTTTCCCCCCTACATTTCCAGAAGCATCAGAAGTTGAGTACACTAGATGGAGGCTAGAGGAAGAGAAAAATGGGCAAAAGGAATGGATACCATAAGTCAACAATCCAGAGCTTAATACCTTAAATATAGAAGATCTTGAAGGAAATACAAAGGGACCAGCTGATGTTCTTCATGTTTTACTGTTGCAGTCATCACACTTGGGTTACCTGCCTGCAGGTAGCCCTCAATTGGCCGGATTACCAGAGTCTTGGGATTTCTGCATTTGATGTTGTTGCCTCTTCCATGACGTCAGGTTGTCAGGTGTATAAAACATGCAGCCGACGCCATTACATCAGTCTTTCTTGCCGAGAAGGAGCCCGAAGCAGAAGCAGTTCGTAAGTGCCGGTCGGCTGCTACCTGAAATTTTAGTTTTTCGAGTTTCAAACCTGAAGTCTTCTAAACCTAAGTACCCCGTTGGGGATTCTTTTTTTCTTGCTCTAACCAGTCAGAAAAAGTTAACAATAGTCTTGCCTGTGGAAAGCAAATGCCTTAGAGATTTTCATTCTTACTGCGTCCCCTGCTTAGGTCCAGACCACAAAGTCCCTCGCTGTCCATTTTGTGCCTTGTTTAATGCCCGAACCAGTCATTGTCAGGCTATTTTTGTAGCTAAATTCTTTCGCTCTCATTCTCAGTTTTCCGAAATTGCTTTGGTAAGCCATCCGACTACGGATCTTCTGAAAAAGTGCACAGACAGAGACGGACCACATAGGTCAAAAACTGCTGACAAAGCTTCCGTTTAGCTAGTCGCCACTCCGCCAGTACTCAGTGAGGTTCCCTTGCAGCCTCTGATGCCAGCTTCTACAGATTTGCCAGCCTCTGATGAGACCCATTCGGAGTCCGGTATGCCGTGAGATGCTTCTTCGACTATGGAACATGTCTCTACTTTGGATGGGTCCATAGCTGCTGTGCAGGCACCAGCTTCTGAAGGTGTATTCCGACCTACCGATATTTGTATTAAACTGACATCTTTATTTTTAACTAAATCTACCGAGTTTCTCAGGCCCAGAGTTCGCAGTACGCCTAGAAAACAGATGTCCAAAGGGCATGCTCAAGCTCCCATGCCACAAAAACAAATGCTTAGACTGGCTGAAGACCTTATTACTCTAAGTAGGGGAAACCAGCCTTCCCCTTCTAAAAGACAATTTAATTTCCTTTTGATTCTACAGACCAGGAGTCAGATGACAACTGACCCTTCTGATTACCAGCAACATACCCTTATTTACCTATGAGGATTCAGATGCAGAGGAATCCATTCCCTCTGCCTACCCTCCAGAGGATTTTTCTTTTGGTGAAACCTCGCATACCTTAGAGCATTTCCACTGGGAATGCCAAGACTATCCTCAGTCCAAAAAGAGATTCGGGGAATTTTTAGATTTGCCTCAGCACAGGCCTCTAGCTATACCCCCTGTCCTGGATATTGTAGATGTCTTCATGGAATCCAGTTTTACTCCTGACACTTTACCACCAGCTCTTAGAAAACCTGACCGGTACTACAGAGTACCTGACTCTCTCAAATTTCTTTATGAATCCTACTGCGGCTCCAGAGACCATTTCCCAGGGACTTAAAGGCATTAAGGCTACTACAGCCAAAAACCCTACCCCTTCAGACAGGGATTCTAGAGCTTTAGACAGATGGAGTAAGGTGGTATATACCTCTGCAACTCTTGCCATCAGTGCTTTGAATTGCTAGTTTCACTTGTTGAAATACCAGCAACATATTATGGAAATAAACAAAAAATGGTGTTGCTTCCAGATTGTGCAGAAAATAAAGATTTACAAGAGTTAATCATTCTGCAAATCAAGTTAGTAAACGTACTTTGCAGTTTGGGTTTGATGCCTTAAAAGCATCTTGCAGGGCTGCTGTCACTGGGTCTGTACTGAGAGGGCATGCTTGGCTGAAGGAATAAGTCTTGCCAGACCACGTCAAAGTAAAATTACTAGATGCTCCATTAAGTCTGGATCGTTTGTTTGGCACAAGCAGAAGTTCTTAAAAAGATGGAAGAAAAGGCTAAATCTATGCAAACTGTCAAAGATTTCTTACATCTGCAGCCACCTAGCTTCAGTAGGCATTGACTACCAAAAAAATGGTCCTTTCCAGTCCCTCCCAGGCGTTCTCAGCTCAAACCCAGGGGAAACAGACCACCAAGACTAAAGTCTCAGGGTATGCAGTGATCTAAACTATGGAGTGTTCCCACCTCAAAAACAGGGAGTGGTAAGCCACCCCTTATGGAAAAAGTTCACAATGATTTTCCAGTTTTCCTTACTGGCCATGACCAAGTACTTGCACCCCTAGGAGGAAAACTTGCCCTTCATGCAAAAAACTGGATGTCCATTACTCAGGACTGATGGGTTCTAAAGATTGTATCCCAGAGATACAGATTCTACTTCCACTCACTGCCAACCCCAAGCAGGTTGCCAGACCTTCCTCCAAACCAGTGGGCAGAGGCGCAAAAGCAAGTACTTTCCCTTCTTCATTATCAGAGCTATTCAACCTGTTCCAGTAGAACAAAGGGGACAGGGTTTCTACTCCAGGCTGTTTCTGGTGCCCAGAAAAGAGAGCTCTTGGCACCCTATCCTGAATCTGTCAGTTCTCAACACCTTTCTGGTGGTCCCAAAATTCAAAATGCTTAGACTGCAACAGCTTCTTCCTGTGCTAGCCAAGGATGCCTGGTTAGTCACCCTAGACTTAAAAGAAGCTTATCTGCATATCCCCATAAGGGAGTCATGCAGAAAATATTTACGTTTCAGGGCAGGCTCTATGCACCATCAGTTCTCTGCACTTCCCTTTGGATTATCTACTGCACCCAGAGTATTCACAAAGTTCTTGGCTCCAGTCATTGCATACTGCAGGCAGAGAAATATTCAAATTTACCCATACTTGGATGATTTCCAGATTCAGGCGGGCAGTCAGGAATTGCTACTTCAGCACCTGGCATTTGTAAAAAAAAGACTTCTGACTTCACTGGGATACACCATCAATGAAAAGAAATCACAACTGGTGCCCAGCCAACAAATTGTATTCCTGGGAGCAAGCTTGAACACAACTTCCCAGATGGCATTCCTCACTCCAGAAAAGCAGGTCCATTTGACAAGCTATTTCAAACTAATGGTCACCAAAACCCAGCAATCTGCAAGGAAAATACTGCAACCCTAGGGTACATGGCCTCATGCATTCTGCTAATTTCATATGCAAGACTGCATATGAGGAAACTTCAGTTGTACTTAAAAAGTCTCTGGTGTCAACATTCTCAGGACTTGGAAACACTGATTCCTATCAGTGTTTCCTTGTCTAAGGGCAGAGTTCCTTTGGTGGGCAGAGGCATGCCACCACAACAAGGGACTTCCTTTCACTCAACCCCTTGCCGCCCAAACCATGACAACAGACTCATCAGACTATGCACATGGGGCTCACATGGCAGGCAAATGCGTTCAAGGAAAATGGAGCCCAGAACAAATTCCCCTGGACATCAATCAAAAAGAGATGCTAGCTGTACCGAATACTCTAACAGCCTTCAAATACCTTATCCTTCCAGGACAGCTCCTGATAGACAACACCACAGTTATGTGGTACATAAACAAGCAGGGGGGAACTCATTCTTACCCACTCTGCAGGTTAGCCATGGTCCTGTGGAACATGGTCTTGAGCAACCAAGTGCACCTACAAGCTCAATTTTTGCCAGCAAGCAAAATTCACTGGCAAACGACTTAAGCAGAAATGTATTGGACCCTCACGAGTGGAAACTGGAAACCAACTCATTCAAACTTCTAACCCAGAGGTTGGGAACACCAGAGATGGACCAGTTTGCCTCCCCCCAAAACCACTAATTGAGCAAATTTTGCACCAGGAACCCTCAGCATAGCCTGGAAGGTGGATGCTCTATCCTTTACATGGAAAAACCTCTCAATTTATGCCTTTCCTCCTCTGCCCCTCCTCTCAAAAGTACTACTCAAGATCAAACAAGACAGGCCACGGGCAATCCTTATTGCACCAGACTGGCCACGCCAGCACTGGTACCCACTCCTACGCAGTCTGACAGCAGTGCCACCCTGGCACCTACAACAGACACCTTCCCTGCTGTCTCAGCAGGAGGGACAGATTTTGCATCCACAGCTGCAAACCCTAAACCTTGCAACCTGGCTTATCCCCTGAATACACCACCGGCATCCCTCAGCAAACAGGTGTTGGATGTCATCCTTGAGGTCAGAAGGCTTAGTACTAGGAAATCCTGTGCTGAAAAGTGGAAAAGATATTGTTCTTGGAGTCCGTCTCAAGGAATGGACACAGCTGTACCCACCTTACCTGAAATCCTTGATTACTTAGCAGACCTGCTCCACAGAGGCCTATCCTTCTCATCTATTACGATTCATGCCTCTGCCTTCTCAGCTCATTATAATACTAAGCTACCTCTTTTTCTCACCCTGTCATCAAACGGTTCCTGAGAGGAGCTAACAATTTAAGGCTCCCTAGGAGAGCTCCCACCCTGGCCTGGGACCTTAACTTTGAACTGGAGAAGCTCACATTTCCCCCTTTTGAACCTGCTGCTTCAGCAGAGTTAAAATTCCTCTCTTGGAAAAACAGCCTTACTTCTAGCTATTACTTCAGCAAGAGGAGTGCCTGAGTTACAGGCACTAATGGCGGTGGAGCCCTTCATTATTTTCCATGCTGACAGGGTTTCCCTCAAGACTAACCCATCCTTTTTGCCCAAGGTGGTATCCAGCGAGGCTTTAAACCATCCATTTGCCAACCTTTTTCCCTAACCCTCAGAATAAAGGGGAAAGGATACTGCACTCCTTGGACATGCACAGACAGCTCAGGTTCTACCTTGATAGGACTAAGCCTTTCAGAAAATCTGACCAGCTGCTAGACAGCTTTGCTACAGGGGCAGAAGTTAAGGCCATTTCGAAGTAAACCATTTCCAAATGGATAGCACACTGCATCCATTTCTGCTACAAGCACCATGGAAAACCTACCCCTCAGGGGATTGGAACTAATTCCACTAGAGCTACTTCAACCTCTACAGCATTTCTCAGGGGAGTTCCTACCAGGGACATCCTGAAAGCTGCAACCTAGAGTTCTGTACACACCTTCACCAAGCATTACCACTTGCCTATTTTTTCTAAATCCTGAGCTGGATTTGCTACAGCAGTCTTACAAGGCCTGCTAGCCAGCCCTAACACCTCGACTGCCTCCACGCTTTCTCAGCTTTGGGAATCAACCCAAGTATCATGACTGCAACAGTGAAACATGAAGAACATAGTGCAGTTTATGTATCTATAAATGTAGATGTTTGAGTGTATTCACTGTTGCAGTCCTGGTTTCCCTCCCTCCAGCCCCCTGGCTTTCTCTATCCTTTCTACCTATCCTCTTTATAGCCATATTTTATGGCAGGGCTATTTACTTTTTGCTGGAGGAGTTCCACACCATTTAATAGCTTCCTATTTTGGGGGCTCCTGACATCTGGGGCAAGAAAAAGAAAGCATTGGCTGCATATTTTATACCCCTGATGGCCTGACGTCATGAAAGAGGCGACAGCATCCGACGCAGAAATCCCAAGACTCTGGTACACGTGCCAACTGAAAGCTACCTGCAGGCAGATAACCCAAGTGTGATGACTGCAACAGTCAATACACTCTAACAACTACATTTATGGTAAGTGTGCACAACTGTACTTGGAAGTAATTTGTAAATAACTGAGGAAAAAGCTAGTTCCTAACTGCAGAAGAGATGACCTGCAAGTTAAGCATTTGGACTGCTTAGTAGACTTGCTTGTACAGAATTAAACTTTGTAAATTACTACCATGGGAGATGTATCATCATTAATATACTGAGCCACAATTTAACGAAAACCTGCATTGAACTACATATTGTGTATATAAAAAATTAATATGAATAGTTTAAACACTGAGACATGCTGTTACTGGATTCCCTATACTTAACAGAAAATAAGGGTAACCAACTCTTCCCCTTTCTTTGACTTTGGTCGTTGAGTAGGAATTTATAGTCCATTGAGGAGAAGGTGGAATCAGACGTTGGAGCGCAAAGATTGATTCGCACTGTGTAATAGAAATAGAGTAACAACATATGCTTATGGCAACAGAAGTAAAATTTTGAAAGGGCAGAAGCAGGGGGACAATAAGAGATAAGATGGGTTTCCTTCAAGGAAGGAAACTACAAGACGGCAGATTCCATGGAGGTCCCTTAGCATTTGAAAACTGTCTTAGCTGTGACAGAATTAGGGAGGAAGTAGGTTTTTGCTGTCAGAACAGAGCCACACATGTGATTTTAGTTTTTTATGAATACGTACCACCCGAAATGAAAAAGACCACAGTAAAGAACTTCTCGAAAGCCGATTTCACACTTCTAAAGACTAGTGTGGTCCCCTTTAAGGCCCCTGAGCCGGCGGTTAACATTACTCAAACCGCTGAATCACTTACAAATGCCTTCTACCAGCACCTGCAGGGCTGCATGGATCAGGCAATCCCAAGCAAAACAAAGACTCTTTGTACCAAAGGCAAGCGTCCAGTCTGGTGGACCCCAGCCATAAACAAACTCTACAATAAAAGGAGAAAGCTACTACAAGATAGAGCAAAATCCTTAAAAGGTAAGACACCGCTGATCACTATAAGTAAAAAGCTAAGAGCTCTCATAAAATCATCCAAAGCTAATTTTGAGAAAAAATAGCTAAGGACTCTAAAGACAACCATAAAGCATTCTTTAGCTATGTCAGAAACCTAGGAGGAAACTCCCAGATATGTTCAGAATTAGTTCAAAATGATGTGAAGATTACTGATCCTACAGACATTGCCAACATACTGGCTGACAGGTTCAGTGCAAACTTCTCCCCCCCTACCCGCCTAAAGAAGAGATATCTATACCAAATGATTGTAGCCCCCCAAACATCTCCAACGCTCAGGTGAGAACTGCTCTCACCAAGGCAAAGAACACAGCATCCATGGGACCTGATGGTGTCCCCGGCTGTGTGCTCCATGAACTCAACGAGGAATTAAACCCACAGTTAGGACAGCTGTTTAATCTTAGTCTCACCTCCGGATACGTACCCAGGGAGTGGCGCACAGCGACTGTGGTCCCACTCCACAAAGGCGGTGCCTCCACCGACCCTGGAAATTACCATCCCATTAGCTTGACAAGCCAGATCTGCAAAGCCATGGAAAGGATCATAATGGATCTCATAAATAAAGACATAGGGAATTTGCAGACTTTGGATCCAACCCAGTTTGGCTTTGTCAAAGGCAGATCATGCCTTTTAAACTTGGTTGACTTTTTCGAAACAGTCACCAAGGCCATTGATGAGGGAAAGGCAGTCCATACAGCCTACCTAGACCTGGCGAAGGCTTTCGATACAATATCCCACTCGGGTATCATTGAAAAACTCATCAACTTAAATGTAAACCCATACATTACAAGATGGATTGCAAACTGGCTGAGTGACAGAACCCATAGGGTCAGAGTTGCTGGCGCCATGTCAGACTCTAAGCCTGTCACAAGTGGTGTCCCACAGGGCTCAGTTCTGGGCCCACTCTTGTTTGGCATCTACTTTTCTGAAGTACAAGCAAACACAGGAGGGTTATGGCTGACAAAGTTCGCAGATGACTGCAAACTGGGCGCCGTAGTTGAGAACACATCCGACACAGACATCCTTCAGAAGGGTCTCACAGAAACGGATAACTGGTGCCAGAGCCATGGCCTCAAGTTAAATGCCAAGAAATGCATAGTCATACCCTTCGGCAAAAATAAGGTTACCCCTAGCTACCATATAGGTGGCAATCCCCTGAACACAGAAGTAGTTATTAGGGACCTGGGAACCCAGGTTGACAGTAGCCTTTCATTCGACACTCATATTGCTAAAGTAGTTAGGAAGACCTTCTACATTGCCCACCTTATCATGAAGGGATTCACATCTAGATCAAGGGAAGTCATAGTCTCCCTATACTCATCACTCATCAGACCAATGATAGAGTACAATGCCCCATTCGGAATGTATCTGACCCGACACTTGCAGCAGCTGGAGAGGCCACAAAAGTTCCTCACCAAAAGGATAAAGGGTCTCAAAAATCTGTCTTATGCTGCACGACTGAAAGAACTCCAGTTATATTCAGTTGCATACCGCTTGCTCAGAGGTGACCTATGCCTGACATACAAGGCCATGTCAAACCCAGATTTGATGAATATGCTTCATCTCAAAAAATCTAGATCCCTCAGAGCCACAAGGGCAGGTGACTTAAACCTCGACACAGTTATTAATAGGACGTGCTGGAGGGATAGATTCATCACTCAAAGACTCCCTATGCTGTGGAACAAAATCCCGGTTTGTGAGGCAGAGCACCTCGCTGGCCTTGTTCGAGGAATCTTGACCAATGGATGGGAGATCGCAGATACACCCCAGGGGTTACCTCAGTGTCACTGCTTGACAGAGGCACAGCTAAATAATGGGCATAGTTTCTCCAAACTAAGGGGTGGCGTAAGCCACAAAAAACTATGGGCTAGGCTTATAAATGCCCTCGGGCAGATAGCCTAGTATAAACCTATGAACCTATGTACTAGGGAATGGGGAGGTGGGTGCATACCTAGCCTTTTATAATACATTGGAAACAGAAAAGTTTGAACATGGATTGGAAAAGAGAAGACAAGGTCAGGAGGAAAGGCAAATTAAATGGGAACATGGATTTCAAATGTAAATGGGGGACATAAATTGGAAGAGAATAAAGAAAGTTGAAGTATGGGGCAGGGTTTTTTTGAAATAGTGTCTTAGAATGTAAATGGGCTCTGAGATATGAACAGAAGATAGAGGATATTGAACTAGATAAAGGGCTTAAAGCCATACTTGATAGAATTGGAATTCCGGAAACCCATTTGACAACTAGGGAGCAAATAATTTTATGGTAAGTGGCTTTGATGTTGTAGCTAGTTTAGTGTGGAGACAAAAAAAAGAATAGTACTAAAGAGGAAATGATTGCCATTAGTAATAAGACAGAGGATGTGAAGGGAAGAGTAGTGGGAGTAAAAGGAAAGTTTGAAGGGGAACTTCTGACAGTAATGCTGACGTATATCCCAAGGGATTAAAAAAAATACATGGAGAGAAGTAATGAGACAAATAGGAGGGTTTCAAGAGGGGGGTAGGGGTCTGCATAGGAGAGTGGAATTTGACAGTAAACAAGGACGCAGTCAATAAAGCTCCCTGGGTAACAAGACTAAAGAAGGCAGATATTTGAAGAATTAGTCATTGCTCATGGTAGGTATTTGAAAAACGAGAGAAGCTCATTATTCCCGTAGACGTAACATCTGGATGAGAATAGAGAGGTTATATTTCAAAGGAGCTTGAACACCTGATAGAATTATTACAGAGCTGCTCACAGTGACTGGTCATGCTGCTTTAGTAACAAGGCTATAATTGCCAAGTCAGGATGTTTTGGAAAGTTATTTTAAGGTGCCTGGGGGATTGATGGATAGGAAAGATCAACTGTGGATAAAGGAAATACATTGGGAAATGGAAGGAATAGGATCTATAGAATGAATGTGGCGGAATAAGTTAAAAGAGAATGGATACATCTTCAGTCATCAAATGCGAAATCCATTGAACCTCTGTTCATCGAACTTAAAACATCAAAAGTTCACTTCAGGGAACATTCAGTCATCAAATATTTTACCCAGGGATGAAGTTGGTTGGCCAGCATTAGGAAATTTGCCCCTTTACCCCACTATAGTGCAATCTTGGATTTGCTATATATATAAGTGGGGGTGTGGAAGCCCCCCCCAACCTGGGTGTTTGATATAATGTAATGTGTGTTTTTCAGTATGCATGTTGGTCCAAAGTCTCTCTCTTTCTTGGGTAAAATGTTGATTGAACATTCGCTGGTGAACATTTCAATGCTTTAAGTTTGATAAACAGAGGGTCGGTGGATTGCTCATTCTATGACTGAACATAGACCCGAGGAAAACGTAGGAAGGCATTACTGGCAGAGTTTGTGTTACAATCTAGGAGGCAATGAAGTCTGGTCTGGATATAGAAGGGAAAGGAAGCTTATTAGAAGTTACAGGAATGGGAGGATGAGAAAATATGGGAGAAGAGAATTGCAGCAGAAAAACTGTTTGCTACGATGACCCTTAAAGTAATGAGAATATTGGTGATAAGGTTACAGCAATAAGCAGAGAAATGTACAGGATTGAGAGGCAAAAGACAGATGGGGAAAATAATACATTGGAAGGATGTTTTGTGGCATTTCAGGAATATTACCAATGGTTGTATCAAGAAAAAGGTGTGAAGGATGGGAGAGTTCAAAATGAGCAAGAGTGGAGCATGCCAGAAATGAAGTAGATGGAACAGGCAAATAGTCGTGCTTTGTCATGAATAGGAAGAAAAGAACTTTGAGGTTACATTTAGTAAGTTAGCAAAAGGGAAAACAACAGGAATTGATGGCTTGCTTATTGAAGTCTGGCAACTAAACAAGGAAGTGATAAGAAATTGGTTAACATTCAATATATTAGAAGTAGTTAATACTCCAGACTCGTGGAGGGAAGCGATCATATCAGTCATACTTAAGGGAAGGCTTCATAATATTAGTCATGCATAAGGAAGGGAAGGGTCCATAATATTAGTCATGCATAAGGAAGGAAAGGGCTATAATATTAGTCCTACATAAAGAAGGGAAGGAACCATTAAATCCTGCTTCCTACAGATCAATCTCAGTACTTGATCACAAGTGCTTTGTAGTATTAAAAAGAATGGGGAAAATTATGACTAAAAGGATGATCAAATAGAGGGGGGGGGGGCAAGAACAGCAGATATAAAAACAGTGCTGATAGAGAGTGCCCTTTTTCCTGAACATCTTGCATTGTCTTCGATTTCTTTAGATGCTGAAAAGGCATTTGATAGGGGTAGATCGGTTATTTTTGTTTAAAGTGATGAGGACAAGGGGGCTTCCAGAGAGATGTTAGATTTTTAGAGGGGTTGTATACAAGGAGGTATGACAAAGATTAAAATAAGGGCAAGGTTATCTGGAAAGATAGGTACTAAGAGGCACACAGCAAGGTTGTCCAATGCCTCCCATTGTTAGCATAATATATTGAACTGTTAGAAGAACAAATAAGGAGCTTTAGAATGCAGGGTTATGAAGGGGAAGAAAAGAAAATAGTATTGTATGCAAATGTTTTATTGACATGATCGGGATAGCAAAAGGATACAGGGAATATTGGAGCAGTCTGGAAGGAGTATCTGGATGTAAAGGAAAAACAGCAGTACGGGTGGGTAAATGAGCCATATTTAGCAAGAAGAGTTTTGGGAGGAAAGTATTGAGCATTCAGGGATCTGGCTAACTAATAAGTAGAAGGGACAGAGTGCAATAAAATGATTGAACAAACAGCAGTTATAAAAACTGGAATGTGCTGGGTTTGGACATTATGCAGAGAATATAGTTATTGCAAATGAGCATAATGCCACAGTATGATTAAGCAGAGCAGTAGTTTTGTTCATTGTCAAGGAATAGTTATTTGAAGAAGGTAAAACAGATGTTTAAGGACTTTTTTGGGGGGGTAAGCATCGATTGGAAAATAAACTAATGCACTCAAGGGAAATGGATGGTCTTGAGTTCTTGATTTAAAGGTTAGTCTGCAGGTGTTAATCGTAGGCAGTATGTTGATATTGATAGAGCCAAGACTTAAGACCAAGTTCTAAGATCAAGAGCACTGCATCAATGGGCCCAGACAATATCCCAGGATGCTTTTTAATTAGCATGAAACATGACTTATCAGGGCCTTTGGAATTAACTGTAGCCTACAAATGGGCTTTGTGCTTCTTGAATGGAGTTGGGCAACAGTCATCCCTCTGCACCAAGGTGGGCCATCTACAGACCCTGGAAACTACAGATTCATAAGTCTCACTAATCTTGTATGCAAAGCCATGGAAAGCATCATCATGGAGATGATCACTAGAGATAAACCTGTAGACATTAGACCCAACCCAATTTGGTTTAGTCAAGGGCAGATTATGCCTGCTCAACCTGGTGGCCGACTTTGAGAAGGTCACCAAAGCAATGGATGAGGACAAAATCATTCACACTGCCTACCTTTACCTGACCAAGGCATTTGACAAAATTGCCCACTCAAGCATTGTTGACAAACTCGAGGGTAGGTACAACCCCTTTGTCACCCGATGGATAGTCAACTGGCTCACAGATCAGACCCAGGAAGTTAGAATTGGAGTACACCTGTGCAAAGAGTCCAGTCACAAGTGGAGTTCAAGGATCCGTCAAGGACTACTCCTTTTTGGCCTTTACTTCTCAGAAGTCGACCAATGTCAGTAGTCGCTGGCTGACTAAATTTGCAAATGATTGCAAATTAGGAACGGTCATTGAATCTCACAGTGACTCCAATGATGATCTTCATGTTTCACTGTTGCAGTCATCACTTGTGGGTTATCCCCTGCTGGGGTAGCCTTTGGACAGCCTGAGTACCAGAATAAAGGTTTCTCTCAGTTGGCTGTTCTGTGATTGTGGCTGATGTCAGGTCATCAGGGCTATAAAGGGAGACGGCCGATGCCATTACACCAGTCTATCTTGCCGTGGAGCCCAAAGCAGTTTTGTGAGTGTGTTGGTCGGCTGTTGCCAGAGTGAAGACAACCGTCTAAAGTTAAGTACCCCATTGGGGAACCTTTTCTTGCCTTAAACCGATGTCAGAGAAAGTTAACTATCTCAGTTCTGGAAAGTAGATCTTACACCGAGACTTCCATTCTCTCTGCGTCACCTGTTTAGGCCCAGACCACGACATTCCAGGGTGTTGGTTCTGTGCCCTCTTTAATGCTCATATTATAAAAAGAGCTGAGATTGTAATGAGGCATTAGTCGGTCTTTACAGCAACGTGAAATGGTGTCTGTTTCTCAGGCAGTTACTGAATTTCCTAGGAAGAAAAAGACAAGGATAGGCCTCCAAAAGTTAGGCCCTCTGACGACCCCGGACTACCATCCACCCTTTCTTAAAGCAAGATTATAGCTGAACTCGGTGAGGTGCCTTCGCAGCCCCTGACGACAGCTGACAATCAGATGCAGGCCTCTACCAAGACCCATTCGGAGTCTGGTATGCCGTTGCATCAACCTCCTGCCGAGATGTCATTTGTTCCTCACGCAGTTGGGTCCAGAGCCGCTTTGCAGGCACCAACTTCCACGGAGCTCCCACCGACATCCAACGTCAGGGTTAGACAGACTACGCCTGTCAAATTTACACTCTATAAGGCTGCTGAACCAGCTAGGTCTAAGGCAAAATCTACCTCCAAAAGGATCCCTACACAGGGCCCCTGCCACCGACTTGCTACTTGCCAGCCCGCCCCTCAATCACATCAACTTCTCAGAATGGCAGAGGACCTGATGACTGATCAGGGGTAACCAACCCCCCCTCGACACCAGCCAAAAGAGAGACCCCTCCCCCCCAGAGGTCCTCATAGACCCGGAATCAATGGATTCAGGTCTGGAGGAGTCAGAGATGGAGGACCAGTCCTTAGCATTCGAAGATTCTGATACTGATGATCCCATTCCCACTGACTCCACACCCCCAGGACCTTTATTTCGGGGAAACTCTAAATGCACTCAAAGAACATTTTCAGTGGGAGGCCCAGGAACTACCCTCAGTCTAAAAAGAGACTGAGAATTTCTAGATCTGTCTCAGAATACGCCTCTGGCCATTCCTCCTATCCTGGATGTAGTAGAGGATGTTTTTCTAGAATCAGCCCTATCTCCAGATTCTCCCCATCCTGCACCCAGAAAACCTGATGTATACTACAGGGTGCTAGACTCTCGCAAATAACTTTTTAGAAGCCCTACTACAGACCCTGAAGTAATCACTAGAGCAAACTCTTCAAAAAAAATCCATCCCTACGGACAAAGAAAGCAGAGCTCTAGACAGGATGGGTAAAAAGATTTATACCTCAGCCATGTTAGCAGTTAGAGTTTTAAACTATCAATTTCATATGATCAAATTCCAGCAGAATGTGCTTGAACTTATACAGACCTCATACAGTCAAGCGCTCAGGTAGCAAAACATTCCTTACATTGCGGTTATGATGCCTTGGAAGCCTCTATCAGGCTGCAGCTACAGGATCACTTGTCAGAAGGCATGCCTGGTTAAGGGAGCAACCTTTGCCTGACTAGGTAAAATCCAAACTTTTAGATGCCTCTTTGGACAAAGAATAGTTTGGCTCCAAGGCCGAGGATGTCATCAAGAAAATGGGGGACGAAACCAAATCCATGCAGACTGTCATCGACTTTTTGCAGGTACAGCCTCCCGGGTTCAACAGAAACTTCTCTACCAAGCACTGGTCCTTTCCCTCTCAGGCTAAGTCGATACAGAGAATGGGATGCAGAGACAGAACACCTAGGCCACAAGCACACAGCCAACAAAGAACTATGCAGTGGTCCACAGCCCCTCCAAGACAGGGGAGTTCTAAGCCCACTTCATTCACCAGAGAATCACAATGACCGACTCCCCTCCCCTCTGCCCCCCAGGTCTCCAGACAAGCTAGGAGGAAGACTTTCCCTCTTCCTAGAAAACTGGAAGGCCATCACCTCAGATTTGTGGGCCCTACAAATTGTTACCAGAAGGTACTGATTCTATTTCAAAGAAAAAAACAAGATCATCAGGTTGCCCAGACGTCCCTGTAAATGAGACAGCGGAAGCTATTCGTCGAATCCCAAAACTTTACGACCAGGTTGCTGTAGAACCTGTTCCCAAGGAACAGACCTGGAGGGATTTTACTTAAGGCTGTTGCTGGCTCCCAGAAAAGAGGGCACATGGCACCCTATCCTAGACCTCTCTACCCTGAATCTGTCCCTTCTGGTTCCAAAATTCAAAATGTTGGCAATAAAAAACCCACAAACTGTGCCACTCAACCACAGCCCATAAGGCATAACAACATGCCTGGCTAGTGACCCTAGACCTGAAGGATGCCTACCTGCATATTCCTATCAGAGTGTCCTGCAGGAGTTGCCCAAGGTTCAGAGCAGGGTCCCAACACTTCCAATTCTCTACTGTCCTTTGGTTTATCCACTGCTCCCAGAGTCTTTACAAAGTGTTTGGATCCAGTCATTGCATACTGCAGACAGCCATACACATTTACCCCTATCTAGACGACTGCCTGCCTCATTCAGGCAGAAACCAAGGAAAAGCAGCAGAGACCTCCAAAGCAGAAACGCATACAACCTCCACCCCCCCCAACACAACCCAAATGACACACTGCCCACAAACTGTGTGCCACTCAGCCACAGCCCATAAGGCATAACAACGTACCCAACACTCTAGTCATAGGTGACTCCATAGTCAGGCACACTGTTTCACTCACCAGGCTAAACAAGGAGAAAGTTACTGTCAGCTGCCTGTCAGGTGCCAGGATCCGCCACATAACGCATGCACTCATCACCCCACAAGTACAAATATGACTCTGTCATTGTCCATGTTGGTGTGAATGACCTCAGACGTACCTCCCTGGACTGCATGGAGAGACATGGAGGAGCTCTCGGATCTTGTAGCTCAGGCAGGTATGACCCTAGCCCTGAGTAGCATCCTGCCATCACCCAGAATGATAACACAGCACAAGGACAAAATGATTGACTTCAACAATTGGCTGAACTTCTGGTGACATTCTAAGGGGATCCAGTATCTGTCTTGCCTGGGATGACATGATTGACAGACCACGATGCTTTGCCAGAGATGGCCTGCACCTGTCGCCCTTGGGATTACAGATCCTGGCTAAGGCTCTTGCCACCCCTATAGTGCCTTTTTTAGGCAAGGTTCAAATGACAAATTCACCACTAACAGGTGCAAGCAAGCAAAATCTGAGGGTAATGCTACTGAGTGCTAGAAGTCTAAACCTCAAAATGCATTCACTCGAGGCGCTCCTTAAAATGGAGAACATCGACATCTGTGCAGTGACAGAGACCTGGTTCAAGGCTCCAGACAGCACCCCTGCATTACCAGGCTGTAATTCGTACCACACCTTTCGGCCACCTAACCTGGACCGAAACACTAAAGGTGGAGGCGTGTCCATATTCATTAAGGATATCCCCACCTCCAGGCTAGTTGCTTAGCATAATGCATCCGAGATTATCCAAGTGCAGCTAACTCTGGGCAAGACCGCAGTCCAAATTGTAACTTGCTACAGATCCCCCACCATGCCCCAGGATTCCCACTCCTCATTTCTTGATACACTGGAAAATATTAGGGTACAACCCAACACCCTAATAATGGGCAATTTCAAATATCCCACCATTAACTGGGAAAACTCGTGTACCAACTCTTTTACTCAACATTTTCTGCAATTCATAAATTCCAACGCCTTGGATCAACTTATCCACATCCCCACCAGGGGGAGCAATATCCTAGACCTGGTCATTACCAATGTGGGTTACCGGTGTTCAACACCAGAGGTCAATTCCTCGTTGGTCAGATCCAACCACAAGCTAATCAGCCTAGACATCCACATCCTGCCCCCACCCCCCATTAGGGAAACCACCGTAAAATATTTCTCCATAGCCAACTTCATGCCTAAGACATAAGTGGCAAACTTCATGACACCCATGCAGACTGACAGTAGAGGTACATCTGCTGAATCCTACTTAAGTGCACTTACACGAGTGCATGGCTCATGCTATCCCTAACAGAACCAAGATGCTATCCTCCAAGAAAAGGAAGCCAATCTGGTGGTCCCCTGCCACAAACAAACTCTACAACAGAAGAAAGAAACTGTTGCGAAAGAGTAAAATCCTATGACTGGAAGAACTCGCTGGTCAGCCTCAGTAAGAAGCTGAGATCCCTCGTAAAATCCTCCAAAGCTAGTTATGAAAACAAAATCGCCATTGATTCTAAAGACAACCAAAGCATTCATTAGCCATGTCAAGAATCTCAATGGCAACACTCAGATCTGCTCTGAGTTACAGCACAATGGCACTAAATATACAGAACCAACTGATATTGCCAACATCCTGGCAGATAGTTTCAGTGCTAACTTTACCTCCCACCCCCTAAAGGGCTCATCTCTGTACTGGAAGAATGCAAAGATCATGTCTGGACAGGTAAAAAACACTCTCTCCAAAGCCAGGAACACAGCATCCATGGGACCCGGCAACATCCCAGGCTGCGGTCTACATGAACTATAGAATGAACTGGCATCCCATCTAAGCACCATGTTCAATCATAGCCTCAGCTGAGGCTTTGTGCCCACTGAATGGCACACAGTGATGGTTATCCCACTCCACAAATGGGGAGCCACCAAAGTCATTGATAGTCTCCAAACTCTCTACCCCACCCAGTTCGAGTTTCTAAAAGGCAGATCATGTCTTAAACCTGATCGACTTTGAAGCAGTCACCAAAGCCGTAGACGAGGGTAAGGTGGTTCACACAGCCTATCCAGATATCACCAAGGCTTTTGACACCATCCACCACTCTGGAATTGTAGATAAACTCACTAAACTAGGTATAAATTCCTACGTCACAAGATGGGTTGCCAAGTGGCTCACTGACAGAACCCACACTGTGAAAGTAGCAGACTCCAAATCTGACTTCAGACCAGTGACAACTGGAATACCCAGACCAGTGACAACTGGAGTACCACAGAGTTCAGTCCTGGGTCCTCTCCTGTTTGGTATCTGCTTTTCTGAAGTACAGGCTAACATAGAAGGTCTTTGGCTAACTAAGTTTGCAGATGACAGCAAACTAGGAGCCATAATTGAAACTCCTAACGATGTGGACATCCTATAAAAAGGGCCTCACTGAGACAGATGCCTGTTGTTAAAGCCATGGCTTCAAGCTCAATGCCAAAAAGTGCATTGTCATCCCCTTTGGTAAAAATTCTGTACCCATGAGCTACCACATAGGTGGTAGTCTACTTAACACCGAAAGTGTGATGAGACCTTGGGACACAGGTTGACAGTAGTCTCTCCTCTGATAATCACATCGCCACAGTAGTCAGGAAATCCTTCTACGTGGCACACCTCATCACAAAAGGTTTCTTATCCAGGAAAAAGAGGTCATTGGTCCTCTCTACTCATCACTCATTAGACCCATTATAGAGTACAACGCCCCTTTTGGTATGTACTTCACAAGACCTCTATAAAACCTGGAAAGGCCGCAGAAATATCTCACAAAGAGGATTACCAGCCTCAATCAGATGCCCTACGCAGACGGTCTCAGAAAACTCCAGCTTTACTCCGTCGCATATCGCCTACTCAGAGGCGATCTCTGCCTAACATACAAAGCTATGTCAAACCCAGAGCTGTTGGGCATGCTCCACTTAAAGAAATCCCAATCCCTCTGAGCTACATGCTCTAGGGACCTAAACCTTGTCACCACAATAAACGGAGCATGCTGGAGGGATAGATTCCTGTCCCAGAGATTTCCTATACTCTGGAAAAAGCTACCTATCTATATCCAACAAAGCTCCTCATTAGCACTCTTCAAGAAAAATCTTGATTGGATGGGAAAAAGAAATTCACCACGGGGATCACTTTTGTGGCTCTGCCCAACAGGGGCACAGGAAAATAACTTTCTTGAGTGGCGAAAGCCAAGGGTACCTTTTTGGCTAGGCTTGTATAGGCCCTAGGGCCGATAGCCTAGTACCTACCTATGAACCTCTCCTTTGTGAAGACTATACTGACCTCACTGGGGTTCACCATAAAAATGGAGAAATCCCAGCTGTTACCCACTCAAATGATTACTTTCCTGGGCACTCTGCTGGACACATCCAAGCAAATGGCCACCTTAACCCCTCCACCCCCCCCCCAGAAGCAGACCTTTCTGCAGTCCTACTTCCACCAGCTGGCACAGAAGACCCACGGCCAGGCAAATATTACAAGCCATGGGATACATGGCCTTATGCATCCTGCTAGTACCCCTTGCCAGATTGCACATGCAGAAACTGTAGTGGTACCTAAGAAACCTCTGGTGCCAACACTCCCAGTCTCTGGAGCACCTACTGCCACTAATTCTTTGCTTAAAGAAGGAACTATTCTGGTGGGCCCAGGCTTGTTCCCTGAACAAGGGACTTCCTTTTGCCCTTCGCCCGCACTAGGAGACCTCTACCACAGATGCCTCAGACAATGCCTGGGGAGCCCACTCCGGAATTCTACAAACCCAGGCCTTTTGGGAACAGGAAGTTCTAGGTCTACACATCAGTTTGAAAGAAATGCTGGCAGTGCACAGAGATGTCCTAACCTTTCAAGAGCATCTGTCACTAGGGGTACTCCTAATCAGGACAGAAAACATCACTGTCATGTGGTACATCAACAAATGGGGGCATGCATTCCTACCCCCTATTTCGTCTTGCCATGGAAGTCTGGCAGTCAGCATCGCATCTAGGACTGCATCTCTTAGCTCAATACCTCCCAGGGAAGCAAAACACCCTGACCAGGTCCCTTAAGCAGATACCTTGAACCCCCAAGAGTGGCAGTTGTACAGGGAGACCTTCTTACAGATCACTCGTGTCTGGGGGCAGCCAGACATAGACCTTTTTGCCAGCCACCAGAACCATCAACTAGCCAAGTTCTGCTCAAGACAGTTTCACCCAGAAACGTATAGAATGGATGCCCTCTCCTTCCACTGGGGCAGCCTGTTTGTGTATGCCTTTCCCCCACTTCCTGTGATACTAAGGGTTCTACTCAAGATCAGAGGACCAAGGGCTATCCTGATTGCCCCAGATTGGCCAAGGCCACACTGGTACCCCATGCTCCTCAGCATGAGCATGCACCTTCCCCTGCCTACCACCACAGACCACCTCACACAACAGGGATACAAGCTGCTGCACCCAGGCCTTGCCACATTCAAGCTAACAGTATGGCTGATTCCTCAGACAGCACTGCAGCCCTTAGCAATCAGGTGTTGGACATTATTAAGGAGGCTCACAGACCCAGCACCAGAAAATCTTATTCCTTTAAGTGGAAGGGATTCACATGCTGGTGCTCCAATAGGAACACCACCAGCACTAAAGCCTATTTATCCCTGCTTCTGGACTACCTGGCAGAGCTCCTCCATAAGGGTTTGTCTTGCTCCTTTATCAAGACTCCTGCCTCTGCTATCTCAGCCTATATCCCGGCAGATCAGCCTTTGTTCTCCCAACACCTCTTGAAGCAGTTCCTCGGAGATGTGGCTCACATCAGATCGCCTAGAAGCCCCCCCTGTGACAGCTTGAGATCTAAACTTTGTCCTGAAAAAGATGACTCTCACCCCTTTCGAGCCAGCTTCCTCAGCAGACCTTGGATACCTCTCTTGAAAGACTGCCCTTTTGCTAGCCATCATTTCTGCTAGTTAGGGTATCTGAGCTCCAGGCTGTTATGGCCACTGAGCCCTTCATGTTCCATGCGGACAGGGTTTCTCTAAGAACCAACCCCTCCTTCATGCCCAAGGTGGTCTCTGATGTAATCTTCAACCTGGCCATACATCTACCCATCTTCTTTACTAAACCAACAAATAGAGGGGAGAGAATTCTGCATACCTTGGATTTGCACAGACAGTTGAGATTTTACCTTGACAGGACCAAGTCAATCGGGAAAACTGACCAACTCTTGGTTTCATTTGCCCCTGGGGCAGAGGGGAAACCCATTACCAAGCAGACCATTTCCAGATGATGGATCTCTTTGTATACATTTCTGCTATACCTTCCATGGAAAGAGTCCTCCCAAAACTCTTAGATCCCATTCCACAAGAGCAGCCTCTACCTCCACAGCCTTTCTGAGGGGGTTCCAACAAAGGAAATTATGAAAGCTGCTACTTGGACATCTATCCACACCTTCAAGCGCTACCAGCTGGCTATTTTCTCCAAGACCAGGGCAGGATTTGCATCTACAGTCCTGCAGGGCATGCTAGCACCCCCATAATTGTGCAACTTTCCTACACCCACTTCCTCTGCTTTGGGATTCTTCCTACAAATGATGACTGCAACAGTGAAGCACAAAGAACATAGTGTAGTTGTGTACACTTACCATAAATGTAGAAGTTCAAGTGTATTCACTGTTGTCCTGATGTCCTTCAAGAATGCAACTGCAGTCATAACATGTGGGTTGTCCTGCCTCAGGCAGCCCTCGGTCGGCCGGATTCCAAAGTCTGGGTCCGACGTCGGCTGATGTCGCATTTCTCTCCGACGTCAGAGCGGCTGGAGTACATAAGCATCAGCCGACGCCATTTTCTTCAGTCTTTCTTGCCGCGGTGCCCGAAGCAGAAGCAGTTCGCAAGTGCCAGTCGGTCAGCTCCTGTATTCTACGATTCCGAAGTCATCGAAAAAGCTAAGTACCCCGTTGGGGACCTTTTCTTGCCTCAGCCGATGTCAGAAATTACTGAAAAAGTTAACAATTGTCTTTTTTGTGGTAAACAAATACCTCATAAGGATTTCCACTCTTACTGCCTCCCTTGCCTGGGCCCGGACCACGACGTCTCGGCCTGTGTAGCCTGTGCTTGCTTCAACAAGCGCACTCTCAGGCGCCGGGCGAAGTTCGCTGAAGATTTTTTCGGCGATAAATTTGCCTACACCATGCCGTCGGATCTTCCGACATCGCAAACACCCAAAAAGCGAAAAGACCGGGACCGACATCCTCGGCCCGTGTCTACCACCGACTCCACGCCAAAACCTAGCGCGAGTGCTCCGGTTCCCTCTGAGACGGTCTCTCCACCGCTCCGAACCGAAGACACCGCATTACCGACGACTCCGATTCCAGACATTACTACGACGCCAGTTATAGACTTTCCTCCGGATACCGAAACCGAGGAAATGCCCGAGCCCATTGCTGTAGACAAGGTCACTCCTGCACGTGGAGCTGCCAGGCCTCCTATGGCCATGTCTATTAAGGCCTACACTAGGGCTAAGGCAGCCAGCAAAACAAAGCATATTACTTCTAAATCCTTACCTCAGCCG
Organism: Protopterus annectens; assembly: GCF_019279795.1. Lineage (NCBI taxonomy): Eukaryota > Metazoa > Chordata > Ceratodontiformes > Protopteridae > Protopterus > Protopterus annectens. Next base: position 712,804,249 of record NC_056737.1, read on the forward strand.
ACTCCGGAGACACAAATTATGTCCATGGCTGCTGATTTAATTTCCATGATTAGAGGTTCACAGGCCCATCCTGAGAGAGCATCCCAGCCTCCTCCTGATAAAAGGCCCCGGGTTGAACCCTCTGACCCTACTCCTTCAGATGAAGACTCTGAGAGTTCTGTCCACTCTGATAGCCAGGAAGAGCTCTTCCAGACTTATGAGGACTCGGATGCAGAAGATTCCATCCCTTCGGCCTCCCCTCCTGAGGATATTTCTTTTGGGGAAGTTCTGCACGCCATGAGGGAACATTTCAAGTGGCAGGGTCAGGAATATTCTGATTCTAGGAAACGCCTTAGGACTTTCCTTAAGAAGCCTCAGCACAGGCTTTTAGCTATTCCTCCTGTACTTGATGTTCTGGATGATTTGTATTCTGACTCTAGTGCTACCCCTGATTCTCTTCCTCCTGCTCCAGCCAAGCCAGACAGGTATTACAGGGTCCCAGAAACTCATTCCCATTTATTCAGGGCCCATTCTGCTGATTTGGAGACTATTTCACAGGGGCCTAAAGGAGTTTCAGCCTCCACCTCAAAAAATCCTTTGCCCTCCAACAGGGAAGCAAGGTCATTAGAGAGATGGGTCAAAAAGGTTTACACATCCACTACCTTATCTATGAAAGCTTTAAATTGTCTTTTTCATATGTTACAATATCAGGATTATCTCTTAGAAGACTTACAAAAAACATTAGCTTCTCCTGATCCTTTAGACAGGAAGACTTTGCAGGAAGCTGTACATAACACTCAGCAAGTAAGCAATCACTTCCTGCAGTGTGGATATGATGCACTGGAAGCTTCATGTAGGGCAGCTATGACAGGGGCAGTGATTCGTAGACATGCTTGGTTAAAAGATCAACCTCTACCAGATCATGTAAAAGCAAAGCTTCTGGATGCACCTTTGGAAAAGAACAACCTTTTTGGTGCAAATGCTAAGGATGTGTTAAAGACCATCGAAGAAAAAGCAAAATCAGTTCAGACTGTGAAAGATTTCCTCCAGGTTCAACCCCCCAGATTCAGTAGGAATTGGCCTTCAAAAAACTGGTCCTTTCCTAATCCAGAAAAGTTTCAAAGGGGTAAGAACAGACGTGGCCGAGGAAGAGGCCAATACAGAGGCCCTTACAGGGGACGACAATGGCAGCCAGGAAACCAAAGAAGTGATGCAGGGGTTTCAACTGCCCAACAACCACAAGCTCAATGACTTTCCACTACTACCGCCTACCAGGGAACAACTAGAAGCTCCCTTGGGTGGGAAATTATCTCTGTTTGCAGAAAACTGGCACAGACTGACAAAGGACAAATGGATTTTGGACATTATAGACCAAGGGTACAGTTTTCATTTTCATACCTTACCAAGAAAACAAGGCATGCCAAACCTACCACAAAATCAAAGGGCAGAGGCTATCAAGCAAATCACTCTGCTGACTCGAATGAAAGCAATAGAAAGAGTTCCACAACAAGAACAAGAACAGGGGTTTTACTCAAGACTGTTCCCTGTTCCAAGAAAAGAATCTCAATGGAGACCAATACTGGACTTGTCCGCATTAAACACCTTTCTCATAGTACCAAAGTTCAAAATGCTGACTCTACAGCAACTCCTTCCCATGCTGGGCAAGGAGTCGTGGCTGATTACTCTGGACCTCAAGGAGGCATACCTGCATGTCCCTATCAGACACAGCTGCAGAAGATACCTCAGATTTCTTGCAGGCCAGAGCATTATCAATTCTCAGCATTGCCATTCGGCTTATCTACTGCGCCCAGAGTATTTACAAAATGCCTGGCTTCAGTAATTGCTCATTGCAGGCTCCAGGGTATACAAATTTACCCGTACCTGGACGACTGCCTCATACAAGCGGACGACAAATTGATGTTGACAAAAAACCTGGATTATGTCATATGATTACTTCAAGCTCTGGGATACACAGTCAACTTCCAAAAGTCAAGACTGCAGCCATCCCAGCAAATAATCTTCTTAGGAGCCAAACTAGACACAGCCTCTCAGATGGCTTACCTGACAGAAGACAAGCAAGAGAAGTTAACTCATTACTTCAAAGGTTTAGCAAAACTCACCCAGATGACTGCAAGGAGATTCCTACAGGCCCTGGGTTACATGGCATCCTGCATTCTACTGGTTCCATTAGCAAAACTACACATGAGAAAGCTTCAATGGTATCTAAAAAGCATTTTGTCTCAACACAGCAACAACTTGGAGACAATCATACCACTCATTCCATGCCTACAAAAGGAATTCCTATGGTGGGCCTCGGTGAGCCAGGAAAACACAGGTATGTCATTCAAAAAACCACAGATAACACAGACCATGACTACAGACGCCTCAGACCTTGGATGGGGGGTGCACATGGAAGGCAGGTGTATACAAGGACAATAGTCTCCAAAGGAAACACATCTGCATATAAACCAAAAGGAAATGCTGGCAGTAATGCATGCCATCGAGGCTTTTCAACACCAACTCCAGCAAGGCCATTTAATGATACGGACAGACAACACCACTGTGATGTGGTACATAAACAAGCAGGGGGGCACCCACTCTTACCCCCTTTGCAGACTGACAGTGCAGCTTTGGGAGAAATCACTGAGCCTAAACATCCAGTTACAATCCCAGTTTGTTCCAGGAAAAGACAATGTGTTGGCGGACAGCCTAAGCAGGAATTTCACAGATCCACACGAGTGGAGGTTACATCCAAAGGCCTTCAGACAACTCACTTCGACATGGGGCAAGCCAGAAGTGGACCTATTTGCTTCTCACCTCAACCATCTTCTACCAAAATTTTGCACAAGGACATACCATCCAAAAGCTTGGAAAATAGATGCCCTCTCATTCAACTGGAACTCCCTAGCAATCTATGCATTCCCACCTCTGCCACTGATGACCTCAGTATTACTAAAGATCAAAGCAGAGAAGCCCAAGGGAATCATAATAGCTCCGGATTGGCCAAGACAACACTGGTACCCACTACTACGGAGCATATGTCACACCAGGAGGTGGGCCCTCCCTCAGTGGCCTCTACTTTTGACTCAACACAATTTCGAAACACTGCATCCAAACCTTCAGACACTGCAGCTAACAGCTTGGGAGATCCCATAAATAACTTCAGCTTATCTCTCTCTAAGGAAGTTCAGCGGATACTAACAGAGGCTTGAAGACCATCCACCAGAAAGGTTTACTTAGCAAAGTGGAAAAGATACAGCAATTGGAATACCAGCAAGGGACATGATGCTTCATTGCTGAACATCCCACTTATCTTGGAATATTTGGCAGATATGTTAAAGAATGGCCTCTCATATCTTCCATAAAGATACATGCATCTGCTATTTCAGCTAGATACAACACTGATCCTCCTGTTTTCTCTCACCCCTTACTAAGACAATTCCTCAGGGGAATCAAGAACATTAAGCCACCAAGAAAGGCCCCAGTGCCAGCCTGGGACCTCAATTTTGTCTTAGAAAAACTGACTCTACCTCCTTTTGAACCAGCAGCTTCAGTTGACTTGCAATTTCTCTCATGGAAGACAGCTTTCCTGTTGGCAATTACCTCAGCAAGAAGGGTTTCGGAGCTGCAGGCCCTAATGGCAATACCACCCTTTATTATTTTCCACAGAGACAGGGTTTCATTAAGGACCAACCATACTTTATGCCAAAGGTGGTATCTAGGGTTTCTCTAAATCAAGCCATTCATCTACCTGCTTTCTTCCCCAATCCTGAGAATAAGGGGGAAAGACTTTTACATACCTTGGACATTCACAGACAACTTCGATACTACCTGGACAGAACCAAGGCCAGTAGGAAGTCTGAACAACTTTTTGTAGCTTACGCCCCTGCAGTTCAAGGAAAAGCAATTTCAAAACAGACTATTTCTAAATGGATTGGACATTGCATCAGATTCTGTTATTCCTTTCATGGAAAGCCTGTTCCAGCCAATGTCAGACCACATTGCACCAGAGCTACAGCCACCTCTACAGCATTTTTAAGAGGGGTGCCTACCAAGGACATTCTAGAAGCTGCTACATGGAGCTCCGTGCATACATTCTCCAAACACTACAATCTCCCTCTATATTCCAGATCCAGAGCAGGCTTTGCTTTGGCAGTCCTGCAGGGTTTGATTGCCACACCATCTCTTTTCTAGTGCATACCTCCTCCCCCAGCTATGCTATGGTATTCTACCCACATGTTATGACTGCAGTTGCATTCTTGAAGGACATAGTACAGTTTTGTACCTACCATAAATGTAGAAGTCCGATAGACATGCAACTGCAGTCGGATTTTCCCTCCCTCCATACCCCTCTATGCCTAGGGTCCACTCCTATCCCTGTTACTCTTAGCTGGGGATAATCTGTTATGGTGTATTTGTTTTATTGCTCATTTATTTGTTTGGAATCCTGTTTTTGTCTTCCAATTTGATTACAGCCTTCCTTGGAGGGCACCTGGCATCTGGGGCAAGAAACACTGAAGAAAATGGCGTCGGCTGATGCTTATGTACTCCATCCGCTCTGATGGAGAGAAATGCGACATCAGCCGACGTCGGACCCAGACTTTGGAATCCGGCTGACCGAGGGCTGCCTGAGGCAGGACAACCCACATGTTATGACTGCAGTTGCATGTCTATCGGACATCTACATTTATGGTAGGTACAAAACTGTACTTTTCCCTCCCATCTACCTCCTTTTTCTTAACTGTTGTATACATCTTCTCTGGGGCTCCAACACCTTGTGGACAAGAAAAACTGATGTAATGGCGTCAGCCATGCTCACAGAACAGCCAATGCTGGAGGGAAGCCATTACTCTGGTACTTGGGCTGGCCGAGAGCTACCCAGCAGGGATAACCCATAAGTGATGCTTGCAACAGTGAATAACACTCTTAACATCTACATTTATGGTAAGTGTACACAACTTTACTTTCAACAGGAGGGCCTGACACAAACTGGTGTCAGCTATGAACTAAAACTAAATGCCAAGGAATGCATAATAGTATCCTTTGGGAAGTCATCCATCCCTGGTAACTGTCATATTGACAACACACCCCTTAGAGTTGTCAGAGTAGTCACAGATAGTAATATAGCCTTTGACCATCACGTGTCTACAGTGGGGAGAAAATCGTTTTATGTTGTGCAACTCATAAACAAAGGTATGGCATGTGAGTCCAAGGAAGTCATTGTTCTACTTTATTCAGCATTCATCAGACCTATCTTTGAGTACAGTGCCCCCTTTAGCATGTACCTAACCAGGCATATCCAACAACTGAAAGGACCACAGAGGTTCCTCACTAAAAGAATACAGTGCGCAAGTAGAATGTCCTATGCAGACTGCCTCAAGGTACTATCCCTGTATTATGTCTCCTACAGGCTTTTGAGGGGATATCTATGCCTGGCATACAGGGCATTTAGACCCCACTGTGATGGACTTCCTGCATATCCACAAAACAGCACCAGAATTATCCATTCTAAAGACTTAAACCTTGCTTATGATATGTAAATATTACCTGCTGGAGAGAGAGGTATGTATTCTAGAGACTACCCTGTCCATGTGAAGCAGAGGTCCTCCCTAACCCAATTCAAGTGCGTCTTGGACAATTGGATGGTAAACCAGAAATTTATCCTTAGTTTGGCACCTATGTCTCTAATGGACACAGGTAACCTGTAAATGGTTAGTCTCCCAAGCCCATGCTTAAACTTATTAAGGGTATCAGAACTTGTCAGAGATATGGGATGCATGGCTAGGCTTAAAAAGGCCCTTGTGGTAGTTAACCTAGTAAATGCCTATGAAATCTATACATATTGGAAAAGGATGTTAAGGAATAGAGAAAAGCAGTGGAAAAGGCAAGGGGCTGTACTGACAGTATTACTTGCGTTTAGGAAGAAGGTGCAGTGGATATTTAAAGGAAGATAGGAGGGAGGACATGAGGTCATAGTATGCAAAGGCAATTATTCCAGGAGGAATAGACAAGGATGAGAGTGCAAAAAAATAGCCTAGGTGGGGAATGAGACAGAGGTAAAGTACTGGTTTCAAGTAATTGAGTGTCAGAAAATAAAGAAATGAGGAGTCAGACTATTTCTAACGTTATTCTCTATAAGACTGGGTCATGAGGTGGTACAAGACAGATGAAACAGAATGAAGGAGGTCGTCAAAAAGGGGGAACTGATATCCAAAATACTGCAAAAAAATGAAGCTTGAAGACTAGGGGAAAAGCACTGCTGGCATGTTAAAAATGGGGAAAGATTGGTTAAGGGGAGAAGGGAAAACAGTGTGAAAAGTTTGAGGACACAGTGGAAAAGGACACTAGGGATGCAAATGCAAGAAAGAATAGGCAAGGATACTTCGAAATATGCAAGTACAAGGACATTTAAAATATTTACATTGAAGTGTTCGCATAAATATTTCTATACATATTAGCTAGTATGTTCACTGGTGTAGATAAACAGTGTTGGAGGTGTTAGAGGAACATGGAGTCATGTATTTTGTGAATATCAGAAGTTAGATATTAGAAATGGAAGACAATCTTATACATGCTAATGAGAATAAAAAAAAGTATCTAGGGTTATTAGAAGTAACTCCAAAGTGATGATCAGCAAGTTGATGGTAGGCAAGAAGGGGACTCGCGAGGAAGTGGAAACAAGTAGGAGCCTGGGGGGTGATACAAATGATGAAAAACTTGGAACTAATAGGCATGGAAAGGAAGAAGAGTGATTTAAGAAACCATTTAAAGGTCTGGGGAAAGTGACAGGAGAAGATCTGAATAGATAAGACGTACAATCAAGTGAGCTAAGAAGGGGACTCTAAGACTGAGGGATGCAGAATACAAAACAAATTACAAGACTGGTAGTGTTAAGAGGGGGGAAATTTTTCCCTGTGTTGTGTTTAATAACAGATGGTATGTGTTTTCTTGTTATATTTGACTGAGTGATTATATATGTCTGAAATTAAGTAGTCTGAAGCAGAATATTTTATAGTTGACTCAAGTGATTAGTAATCTGAAACAGGATGTGCAATTAACTGTATCTGTTTTATATAAATAGGCCCAGGATATACCTCAACAACTGGTTGAACTAACCATTGGGATCATAGTTTTAAGAGGTATATAGAGAATATTTGGTTAGTATTGTATTATCGATAAGTTGGCAATGTCACAAAATGTGATATGCAAAGGAGTGAGATGGATATTTACTGTATGAAGTTTAAAAAATATTTATATTCTGATCTCATTTTTTTTAAAACCCACTTGTATTTACAAAAAAAAATGTCATTCGGTTATGCCAAGGGCATTAATACAGATATTCACCTGTGTACAGGTAAAAGAAAACATTTCAGTTCTACATATGTTATCAGTGCAGATGTTCTTGGTGTTTCACTGTTGCAGTCATCACTTTTGGGTTATCTGCTTGCAGTAGCCCTCAATCGGCCTGATTAACAAAGTCTTGGGTCCTGCATCGGTTGCTGTTCCTTCCATGTCATCAGGTCATCAGGGGTATAAAACATGCAGCCAACGCCATTACATCAGCCTTTCTTGCCATGCGGTGCCCGAAGCAGAAGCAGTTCGCAAGTGCCGGTCGGCCGATTCCTGAAATTTTCGTTTTCGAGTTTCAGAACCAAAGTCTTTAAAGCAAAGTACCCCGTTGGGGAAACTTTCTTGCTCCTTACTGATGTCAGTAAAAGTTAATAATTGCATTACTTGTGGAAAGCAAATGCCTCAAAGATTTTCATTCGTACTGTATTCCTTGCCTAGGCCCTGACCACGACGTACCGTGCTGTCGGTTTTGTGCTTTAATCAGCGCACTGTCCGTGTCGTTGGTATATTTTTGCCACTAAATATTTCGGTTCTCTGTTTTAATTATCCAGAAATGTGTCGGTTAGCCATCCGACTCCCGGGATTCTGAAAAAACACAAGGATCAAGACAGATGCAGGCCGCTGAGGTCCATAACTGCCGACGGCACTTCTCCTTAGCCAGTCGCCAGTTCTCAGTGTGGTGCTTTCGCAGCCCCTGATACCTGCTTCTTCTGATTCGCAGACCTCTACTGAGACCCATTTGGAGTCTGGTATGCCGCGAGATGCTTCAACTATGGAACTTGCGGATGTCTCTAACTTGGATGGGTCCGGAGCTGCTGTGCAGGCACCGGCTTCTGAGGGTGTATACAGGCCTACGGACTTGCATATTAAACCGATGCCTCCTCCTTTTAGGCCTAAATCTCGAACCATGCCTAAAAAACGACGCCCAGGCCGCATGCTCAGGCCTCTCTGCCTAAACAAATAAGAATGGCTGAAGATCTTATAACTTTAATCAGGGGAAGCCAGCCTCCCCCTTCTAAGAGACCTAGGACTGAAGTTGTTTCAAAATTTGATTTGGATTCTGATTTATCTGATACTTCTGATTATTTGGATTAGCCCTTATCTACTTATGAGGATTCTGATGCAGAGGACTCTATTCCCTCTGCTTCCCCTCCAGAGGATTTTTCTTTTGGTGAAACCTTACATATTCTAAGGGAACATTTCCACTGGGAAAGCCAGGATTTTTCTGATTCAAAAAAGAGGCTTAGGGATTTCTTAATCCTGCCTCAGCATAGGCCTTTAGCTGTTCCTCCTGTGCTAGACATTGTTGATGCTTTTTCGGAATCTAGTTTGGCCCCTTATTCTTTGCCTCCTGCTCCCAGAAAACCTGGCAGATATTACAGGGTTCCTGATTCACACAAGTTCCTTTTTAAAAATACTATTGCAGATCCAGAGACTATTTCACAGGAACCCAAGGGCATTAAGGCTTCTATTGCTAAAAATCCTAACCCCTTCTGATAACTCCAGGGGGCTGGATAGATGGGGTAGGAAGGTTTACACTTCTGCAACTGTGGCCATTAAGGCTTTAAACTGCCAGTTTCCTATGCTGAAGTATCAACAACATGTTATTGGATTGCTTAAACAGAAAATTATGTTGAATGTCCTTCAAGGATGCATCTGCAGTCCTAACATATGGGTTGTCCTGCCTCAGGCAGCCCTTCGGTCGTCCGGATTCCAAAGTCTGGGTCTGGCCTCGGCTGATGTCGCACTTCACCCGACGTCATAGCTGCTGTGAATTGGGTATAAAGGCATCAGCCGACGCCATTTTCCTCAGTCTTTCTTGCTGCGCGGTGCCCGAAACAGAAGCTGTTCGCAAGTGCCGGTCGGTCAGAGATTTCTACTACCGAAGACTTCTAAAAAGCTAAGTACCCCGTTGGGGACTCTTTCTTGCCTCAGCCGATGTCAGAAAAAGTAAATAATTGTTTAACTTGTGGGAAACAAATACCTCATAAGGATTTCCACTCTTACTGCCTTCCTTGCTTAGGCCCAGACCACGACGTATCAGCTTGTCTAGCCTGTGCTTCCTTCAACCGACGGACACTTAGACGTCGGTCAGAGTTTGCGGAGGAGTTTTTTGGTCCCGCTTTTGCTTACAAAATGCCGTCGGAGACTCCGACTTCGCAATTAGCTAAAAAGCGTAAGGAAAAGGACCGACACTCGCGGTCCGCGGTTTCGGCCGAAACCACGGTTAAGCCTACCGCGAGTGTCTCGGTTTCGGCTGAAACCGAGTCCTCGGTTCTTCCTTCGGCCGAAAGCATACCTCCGACAGCCGAGGCCTCACACAGCATGGCTGAATCTGCTACCGAAATTTCTACTGCTGTAGCAGGCACCCAGGATTTATCAGATACTATTCCTTTAGACATATCTACTCCTGCACGTGGAGCTGCTGGGCCCCCTCCATCTATGTCCATCAAGGCTTTTTCTAGGGCTAAAGCAGCTAAATCTTCTAAGGCCTTGCCTGCTAACACCCCACACAGGCCTACTTCTAGTTCCCAAATGCTTAGCCTGGCTGAGGATCTCATTTCCTTGATCAGGGGATCCCAACCTCACCCAGACAGGGCCTCTCAACCCCCTCCAGAGAAAAGGCCTAGAGCAGAGCCCCCTGATCCAGTATCCACTGACTACTCCTCGGATGAGTCAGAAAATTCCAATCCTCCAGAAGACCCTTATTCTCCATATGAGGATTCTGATGCAGAAGACTCCATTCCTTCTGCCTCTCCTCCCGAGGAATTTTCTTTTGGGGAAACCTTACATGCTATGAGAGAGCATTTTCAATGGCAGGGCCAGGATTTCTCAGATTCTAAGAAAAGGCTTAGGACCTTTTTACATTTACCACAGCATAGGCCTTTAGCCATTCCTCCAGTACTAACAGTTGTGGATGATGCATTTAATGATGCCTGTACTGCTCCGGACTCTCTTCCCCCGGCCCCTGCCAAACCCGACAGATATTACAGGGTCCCGGACACACACTTTCACTTGTATAAGGCTCCTATTGCAGATCCTGAAACCATTTCTCAGGGCCCCAAAGCTGTAGCAGCTGCCTCTGCCAAAAACCCCCTCCCCTCTGAAAGAGAATCTAGAGCATTAGAGAGATGGGGTAAAAAAGTTTACACTTCTGCTACTCTTTCGGCTAGGGCCTTAAACTGCCAATTCCACATGATCCAGTATCAGGAATTTTTGTTAGACCAGCTAAATAAAAAACTGTCCTCTCCTGAACCTATAGACCGTAAGTCCCTTCAGGATTTGGTACATAACACTCAGCAGGTCAGTAATCATTCTTTAAAATGTGGCTATGATGCACTGGAGGCTTCCTTTAGGTCAGCCATGACTGGAACCGTGATCAGAAGGCATGCATGGTTAAAAGAGCAAACCTTACCAGACCATGTCAAGTCAAGGCTCCTAGATGCTCCCATGGAGAAACAAAGTTTGTTTGGCTCCCCTGCACAGCAAGTGCTAAAGAAGGTGGAAGAAAAAGCAAAATCTGTTCAAACAGTCAAGGATTTCTTACAGGTCCAACCTCCGAGGTTTAGTAGAAATTGGCCTACGAAGACTTGGTCCTTTCCAGACACCTCCAGAGCACAGAGAGGCCGATATAGGCGCCCAAGAGGCAGAGGTCAATCCAGAGGGGCCTACAGGGGACGTCAGTGGCAGCCTAACAACCAGAGAAGTACTGCCACAGATCCAGCTACTACCACTTCAACAGGACAGACACAATGACTTGGCTCTGACACCACCTACCAGGGAGCAATTGAAAGCACCCTTAGGCGGAAAGTTAGCCTTATTTTCCGTAAACTGGCATTACATTACAGGAGACAAATGGATTTTACGGACAATAGACAAAGGCTACAGGTTTCACTTCCATACTCTACCAAAAAAGAGAGGAATGCCAAACCTACCACCAAACCAAAAAACAAACGCTCTAGAACAAATCAACCACTTACTAAGAATGAGAGCTATAGAAAAGGTACCACCAATGGAACAAGGGCAAGGATTTTACTCCAGACTTTTCCTGGTACCAAGAAAAGAAAACCAGTGGAGGCCTATTCTCGACCTGTCCGCTCTGAACACATAAATTCAAAATGCTGACCTTACAGCAACTTCTTCCCATGCTGGGCAAGGAGTCTTGGCTGGTGACTCTAGATCTCAAGGAGGCATACCTGCACGTCCCTATACGACCAGATTGCAGAAGATACCTCAGATTTCTTGCAGGATCAGAGCATTATCAATTCTCAGCATTGCCCTTTGGCTTATCTACTGTGCCCAGAGTATTCACGAAATGCCTGGCATCAGTAATTGCTCATTGCAGGCTTCAGGGAATTCAGATTTATCCATACCTGGACGACTGCCTGATACAAGCGGACAACAAGACCAAATTAACACAAGATTTGGAAAAGGTTATCCAACTACTGCAAGCCCTGGGATACACAGTCAACATGAAAAAGTCAAGACTGTTACCATCCCAGAGGATAACATTCTTGGGTGCAGAATTGGACCCTTCAAATCAGATGGCATTTCTCACATCAGAAAAACAAAAGCAACTACCACTCTATTTCAGGGCATTGACAATACAGAACCAGCTTACAGCAAGGAAATTCCTGCAAGCCCTGGGTTACATGGCATCCTGCATAATATTGGTTCCACATGCCAGGCTGCATATGATGAAGTTGCAATGGTACCTAAGGAATATATGGTCTCAACACAAACACAGCTTAGAAGTTCAGATTCCAGTAATCCCATGCCTGAAGCAAGAATTCCTGTGGTGGGCTCAGGCCTGCCTGTTGAACAGAGGACTGCCCTTCCGCAAACCTCACCCAAGCCAGACTATCACCACGGATGCCTCGGACCAAGGCTGGGGGGCACACATGGTGGACAACTGTATACAAGGCCTATGGACACAAGACCAGCTGAACCTACACATAAATCAAAAAGAGATGCTGGCAGTGAAACAGGCAATCCAGACATTCAGACCGTTTCTTCAACAGGGTCATTTGCTGATGAGGACGGGCAACATCACAGTCATGTGGTATATCAACAAACAAGGAGGCACACATTCATATCCTCTATGCCGGGTGGCAATGGACCTGTGGAATGTAGCCCTGAACCTCAACATTCAGCTCCAGGCCATATTTGTGCCAGGAAAAGAAAATATTCTAGCAGACACCTTAAGCAGAACTACCACGGATGCCCACGAATGGATGCTGCATCCAGACATCTTCAAATCCATTACAAAGAAATGGGGACTACCAGAAATAGACCTGTTCGCATCCCCACACAACCACCAATTGAGGAAATTCTGCACAAGGACATCCCATCCGCTAGCTTGGAAGGTGGACTCCCTCTCCTTCAGTTGGGAAAACCTGACAGCATATGCATTCCCACCTCTTCCTTTGATGCACAAAGTGCTACTGAAGATCAAAGAAGATCGCCCAAGGATCATCCTGATAGCTCCAGACTGGCCGAGGCAGCATTGGTACCCGCTACTGAGGAGTATGGCTCGGACACACGCATGGCCCCTACCTCTAGTTCCTTTACTGCTAACACAGAACAACTTCAAGATCCTGCATCCAAACTTGAAAACACTACAGCTGGCTGCCTGGAATATTATATAAAACAAAATAACCCAGATTTATCCCAGAGGGTTAAAGACATTATACTGGAGGCTCGCAGACCCTCCACAAGGAAGACTTACTCAGCCAAATGGAAAAGATACCTCTTTTGGAGTGCAGCAAAAGGAGAAAGTGTGTCATTACCAAACATAGCTAACATCCTGGAATACTTAGCAGACCTTTTCCACAATGGCCTGTCTTACTCCTCCATTAAGATTCATGCATCAGCAATTTCAGCAAAATACAACATGGATCCCCCCAGTCTTCTCTCATCCTCTACTCAGGCAGTTTCTGAGAGGAATTAAAAATGTAAAGCCTCCAAGAAAGCCACCTTTGCCTATATGGGACCTCAACTTTGTCCTGGAAAAGTTAACACTTCCCCCTTTCGAGCCAGCAGCAACAGCAGAGTTACAGTTCTTATCTTGGAAAACTGCTTTCCTGCTTGCAATCACTTCAGCAAGAAGGGTTTCTGAATTACAGGCATTAATGGCAGTACAGCCCTTCCTTATCTTCCATCAGGATAGAGTATCCTTGAGAACCAACCTTACTTTTATGCCAAAGGTGGTCTCCAGGGTATCATTGAACCAAGCAATACACCTACCAACATTCTTCCCCAACCCACAGAACAGAGGGGAAAGACTACTACATACCTTGGATGTGCACAGGCAATTGCGCTACTATCTGGACAGAACCAAGAACAATAGAAAAACTGACCAGCTTCTGGTAGCATATGCAACAGGAATGGAAGGAAAAGCAATTTCAAAACAGACAATCTCAAAATGGATAGGAAATTGCATCAGATTTTGTCACTCTTTTCATGGAAAGGCAACTCCAGAAAACATCAGGCCTCTCCACAAGAGCTACAGCCACTACCACAGCTTTCTTACGAGGAGTGGCTACCAAAGACATTCTAGAGGCTGCTACTTGGAGCTCCGTGCATACATTTGCCAAGCATTATAATCTACCTTTATACTCCAGATCCCGAGCAGGTTTTGCAACTGCTGTTTTGCAAGGGATCTTAACTACACCATAATCATTTTAGTGCCTCCTCCTCCAGTTTGGCTATGGTATTCTACCCATATGTTAGGACTGCAGATGCATCCTTGAAGGACATAGTACAGTTTTGTACCTACCGTAAATGTAGATGTCCGAGAGGTATGCATCTGCAGTCAGGATTACCCACCCTCCTTCCCCTCTGTGGTACTCCTAGGGTATTTGCCCATCTTGTAGCTAGCTGGGGGAATCTATTATGGTGTATTTGTTTGTATGTATGTATATACATGTTATTTTTGTTTGCTCTCTACTGTTTGGAATCATTTGCATTTATCCAAATTTAGCCTTCCTAGAGGGCACCTGGCATCTGGGGCAAGAAACACTGAGGAAAATGGCGTCGGCTGATGCCTTTATACCCAATTCACAGCAGCTATGACGTCGGGTGAAGTGCGACATCAGCCGAGGCCAGACCCAGACTTTGGAATCCGGCCGACCGAAGGGCTGCCTGAGGCAGGACAACCCATATGTTAGGACTGCAGATGCATACCTCTCGGACATCTACATTTATGGTAGGTACAAAACTGTACTTTCCTGACTGTGCGGAAAATAAAGTATTACAGGATTTAATGCATTCGGCTGAACAGGTTGGAAAAACATACTTTGGCGTGTAGATTTGATTCTTTGCAGGGCTGCTGTAACTGGTTCTGTGCTCAGAAGGCATGCTTGGCTTGGGGAGCAATCTTTACCTGATCATGTTAAAGCCAAATTGCTGGTTGTTCCCGTAAATCAGGACCGCCTGTTTGGAGCAAGGCTGAGGAAGTTCTTAAAAAGATGGAAGATAAAGCCAAATCTATGCAAACTGTTAAAGATTTCTTACAAGTGCAGCCTCCTAGATTTAATAGACACTGACCCTCTAAGAATTGGTACTTTTCAGCCTCTTTATGGTCTTCTCAAGCCAAACCCAGACATAGCAGAAACCCCAAGTTTCAGTCCCAAGGGACACACATGACCAAGCAGTGGGGGGTTTCCACACCCAAATCAGGGAGTAGCAATACCCCCCCCCCCTATGGAAAACCGTCAAAATGACTTGCTTCTAAAACTTCTAAGCACTTCCCAACTAAATGCCCCTTTAGGCGGAAAGATTTGTCTGCAGGCCAAAAACTGGGAACTCATTACCCAGGACAAAGGGGTTTTAAATAGTGTCCCAAGGATACAGATTTCATTTCCACACCTTACCGACACCAAGTGGGTGGCAAGATCTACCCCCAAATCAGTGAGCAGAGGCCCAAAGCCAAGTACTCTTTCTTACGCATGGGGCCTATTCAGTTGGTACCAGAAGAGGAAAAGGGACAAGGGTTCTATTCGAGACTTTTCCTGGTACCCAGAAAAGGGTAATACATGGCATCCTATCCTGGACCTTTCTACTCTAAATACCTTTCTGGTGATTTCAAAATGCTGACTCTTCACCAGCTGCTTCCTATGCTAGGCAATGATACATGGTTAGCAGCACTAGATTTAAAAGAAGCATACCTGCACATCCCTATCGGGGAGTCTTGCAGAAGATACCTATTCTTCAAACAGGCTACATGCACCATCAGTTCTCTGCACTGCCCTTTGGCTTATCTACTGCACCTAGGGTATTCACAAAGTGCTTAGCTCCAGTCATTGCATTCTGCAGGCAAAGAAATCTTCAAATATACCCATTTCTGGATGATTGTCTAATTCAATCAGAAAGCCAGGACATTCTTTTGAGTCATCTGGCTTGTATTCAAAGGGTACTGACTTGTCTGGGGTGCACCATAAACAAAAAGAAATCACACCTGGTACCCTTTCAACAAATTATATTCCTGGGAGCAAGCTTGAATACAACTTCCCAGATGGCTTTCCTCACGCCAGAGAAATGGATTCATTCGACAACCTAATTCAAACAATTGGCAACAAAAACCCAACTATCTGCAAGGCAAATACTGCAAGCCTTGGATGTTCATCGTGCATACAGCTGCAGTCATAACAGATGGGTTTTCCTGCCATCGGGCGGGTCCTCGGTCGTCCGAATTCCAAAGTCTAGGTCCAGCGTCGGTTGTCGTCGCTTCTTCCCTGACGTCAGTGCGACAGTGGTATAAAAGAACCAGCCAACACCATTTTCTTCAGTCTTTCTTGCCGCGCGGTGCCCGAAGCAGAAGCAGTTCGCAAGTGCCGGTCGGCCAGCTCCTGAGATTACGAATATTTTTCAACCGAAGACTTCTTGAAAGCTAAGTACCCCGTTGAGGAAACTTTTCTTGCCTCAGACTGATGTCAGACAAAGTTAATAATTGCATTTCATGTGGGAAGCAAATACCGCATAAGGATTTCCATTCCCTCTATACCTTGCTTAGGCCCAGACCACGATGTCTCGGCCTGTCGTTTTTGTGCTACATTCAACAGACGCACTATTAAGCGTCAGGCGGAGTTCGCCCAACACTATTTTGGCAAAAAGTTTAATTACAACATGTCTGATACTCCGACTCCAATTTTGAGTAAATGACGTAAAGATAAGGACCGACATACGAGGTCCACGACTTCTACCGACACCACGCTAAAGCTGACTACATGTGCTCCGGTTCTCAGCGAGGTGCCTACGCAGCCCCTGACAACCGATGACACTTCATTAGCGATGTCTTCTGTGCCCGAGGTCGCAGGCTCTTCGGCCCACACCCCGACTACAGATACCGAAGTCACTCTTGGCGGGGAAACTCAGAGTTCAGACAGGCCTGCCACCTCTCAGGGTGTCTTCAGGCCGCCTTCTTTTTCCATTAAGGCTTACACTAAATCTAAAGCAGCCATGCATTCTAAAAGACAAGCTCCACAGGGCCTCTCTCAAGGCCCCATGCCTAAAAAGCAGATGCTCAAAATGGCTGAGGATTTGATTACTCTTATCAGGGGTTCTCAACCCCCCTCGGACAAAAGGCCCAGAGTGGAGGAAGAATACCCTTCCTCGGACCAGGCCTCCATTACTTCAGAACATTCTGAGGACCAGGAACATTCTTACTCCCCTTTCGAAGATTCTGATGCAGAGGAGTCCATTCCCTCTGTCTCCCCCCCTGAGGATTACTCTTTTGGGGAAACCTTGCATACCTTGAGGGAACACTTCCACTGGGAAGGCCAAGAGTACTCAGACTCCAAGAAAAGGCTCAGGGATTTCCTCTTGCTCCCTCAGCACAGGCCTCTGGCTGTACCTCCTGTCTTAGACATACTAGATGTGTATTCAGAGGCCAGCCTTAACCCAGATTCTTTACCTCCAGCTCCAGTCAAGCCTGACCGGTATTACCGGGTTCCTGATTCACACCAATTCCTATACAAAAGCCATGCGGCTGACCCAGAAACTATTTCACAGGGTCCCAAGGGAATTAAGGCCTCCACTGCCAAAAATCCATTACCTTCAGAGAGAGATTCCAGAGCTTTAGAAAGGTGGGGGAAAAAGGTATACACCTCAGCCACTTTAACCATGAGGGCATTAAACTGTCAGTTCCATATGTTAAAGTATCAGCAGTTTTTGTTCTCTCAGTTGAAAAGCAAAATGTCACAACCTGAACAACCAGACTTGAAGGAGTTGCAGGATTTGTTGCATAGTGCAGAGCAAGTGGGTAAACATACCTTGCAATGTGGTTTTGATGCTTTAGAGGCCTCTTGTAGAGCTGCTGTTACAGGATCAGTCATACGTAGACATGCTTGGCTCAAAGAGCAAACCTTACCAGATCATGTCAAAGCTAAATTACTAGATGCACCTCTTCAAAAAGATGTATTGTTTGGTGTTAAAGCTGAGGAGGTATTAAAGAAAATGGAGGAAAAGGCAAAATCAATGCAGACAGTGAAAGATTTCCTACAGGTACAACCACCACGTTTCAGTAGAAATTGGCCTTCAAAAAAATTGGTCCTTTCCAGCCATGGACAGACCTCAAAGAGGTAGATTCAGGCGCCCGAGAGGTAGAGGGCAATCTCAAGGATCATTTAGAGGCAGACAATGGCAATCACCTACACCAGAGGGGGTGAGGATAGTTCACAGCCATTCAGAAAGCAGACCCAATGACTTTCCCCTTTGCATGCCAAGCAAGGCTCAAATGGCAGCACCTTTAGGCGGAAAACTGGCATTATTTTCGAAAAATTGGCATATTGTCACAAAAGACAAATGTATCCTGGACATTATAGAGAGAGGCTACAGATTCCACTTTCACACCCTTCCAAAAATGAGAGGCATGCCAAACCTGCCACACAGTCAAAGGGCAGAGGCACAAAAACAAATTTCAGATCTCATGGACATGAAAGCTATTCAAGAGGTACCTGCACAAGAACAGGGTCAAGGTTTTTATTCCAGACTCTTCCTGGTACCAAGGAAGGGCAAAGATTGGAGACCTATTTTGGACCTATCCATCCTAAACACATATTTACTCGTACCAAAGTTCAAGATGCTCACATTACAGCAGCTTCTTCCCATGCTGGGCAAGGAGTCTTGGCTGGTAACATTGGACCTCAAGGAGGTATACCTGCATGTCCCAATCAGACAAGATTGCAGAAGATATCTCAGATTTCTTGCAGGTTCATCCCATTATCATTGCCCTTTGGCTTATCTACTGCGCCCATATCTGGACGACTGCCTGATCCAAGCGGACAGCAAACACACTCTTCTGAAACACCTGGTGTTTGTAATAATGTTGTTGAAATCTCTGGGATACACAGTCAACAAAAAGAAGTCAAGACTAATACCCTCTCAAACAATAATTTTCCTGTGTGCCAGCTTGGATACAAACACCCAGATGGCCTACTTCATGCCAGAGAAAGGGCAATTAACTCAATACTTCAGAAAACTGGCAACCTTCACCAGGCTGACTGCAAGGAAAATCCTGCAGGCTCTGGGATTCATGGCATCTTGCATCCTGCTAATCCCATGTGCAAAGCTGCATATGAGGAAACTTCAGTGGTACCTAAAAAAGTTATGGTCTCAACACAGCCACAGTTTGGAAGCAATCATACCACTGATTCCATGTCTTCAAAAGGAATTTCTGTGGTGGGCTCAAGCATGCCAAAGAAACATAGGTCTCCCATTCTGCAAGCCTCAAGCAAATCAAGTCATCACAACAGACGCCTCGGACTACGCCTGGGGGGCGCACATGACAGATCAGTGCATTCAGGGCAAATGGTCACAAAAAGAAAAGCACCTACACATCAATCAAAAGGAAATGCTAGCAGTAATAAATTCTATTATTGCTTTCAAAGACCTACTGCATCCAGGACAGCTATTGATAAGAACAGACAACACCACAGTGATGTGGTACATAAACAAACAGGGAGGAACTCATTCATATCCCCTGTGCAGACTAGCCATGTCCGAGCACTGCTCTGGAATTCCAAATCCAACTTCAAGCACAATTCCTGCCAGGGAAGGAAAACACACTGGCAGACAACCTGAGCAGAAATATGACGGATCCACACGAATGGAAGTTGCATCCTCAAGTTTTTACAATGATAATTCAAGCATGGGGAAGGCCAGACATAGATCTCTTTGCCACCCACAGAAATTACCAATTGACAAAATTCTGCTCAAGGACCTTTCATCCACAGGCCTGGAAGGTGGACGCACTCTTTCAGTTGGACAACAATGACGGTTTATGCCCTTCCACCTCTTCCACTGCTGGCCAAAGTTCTATTAAAAGCCAGAGCAGACAGACCAAAGATGATTCTCATTGCTCCAGACTGGCCAAGACAACACTGGTACCCACTCCTGAGGAGCCTGATGCATTCCCACCATGGATCCTGCCTCGAATGCCTCTTCTACTGACTCAGCACAACTTCAAAACTCTTCACAGTCAGCTGAAAACACTCAATCTAGCCGCATGGAGGATTCCTTAAATTTACAGCAGACCCTACTGTCCAAGGAGGTGCAGGATGTCATTTTGGAGGCCAGAAGGCCTTCTACTAGAAAAGCCTACTCCGCAAAATGGAAACGGTTTTGTGTCTGGAATCAGAAAAAGGGTCAGAATCCTGGAATACTGAATTTACCTCAAATACTCCAGTACCTAGCCGAGCTGCTAAGCAGTGGACTTTCACTCTCCTCCATCAAAATCCATGCCGCAGCCATTTCTGCAGGGTACAACACTGATCCTCCTTTATTCTCTCAACCTCTCTTAAGACAGTTCCTCAGAGGGGCTAAGAATATAAAACCCCCAAGGAAGCAACCAGTACCTGCTTGGGACCTCAATTTCATTCTAGAAAAACTAACCCTGCCTCCTTTTGAGCCAGCTGCTTCAACAGATCTGCAATATTTGTCATGGAAAACAGCCTTCCTTCTAGCTATCACCTCAGCACACAGGGTTTCGGAACTACAAGCCCTCATGGCTGTGCAGCCTTTCATCATTTTCTATCAGGACAGAGTTTCCCTACGAACCAATCCTTCATTTATGCCAAAGGTAGTATCCAGGGTAGCCTTGAATCGGGCTATCCACTTACCTACCTTTTACCCTAATCCACAAAACAAAGGGGAGAGGCTACTACATTCCTTGGACATTCACAGACAGCTCCGTTATTATTTGGACAGAACAAAGCCTTTCAGAAAATCAGAGCAACTCTGTGTCCTATGCTACAGGTGCTCAAGGGAAGCCTATTTCCAAACAGACAATCTCAAAATGGATAGCCCACTGCATACACTTTTGTTACTCTTTTCATGGTAAAACTGTACCTACAGGCATCAGATCTCACTCCAAAAGGGCCACTGCTACCTCTGCAGCTTTCCTCAGGGGGGTTCCTACCAAAGATATTTTGGAAGCAGCCACTTGGAGTTCTGTACATACTTTCTCCAAGCACTATCACCTACCATTATACTCCAAAACTAGAGTGGGCTTTGCCACTGCAGTCTTGCAGGGCATCCTGGCTCCACCTAGTTCCACTTAGTGTCTACCACCCCTTTATTAGCTTTGGGATTCTACCCATCTGTTATGACTGCAGCTGTATGCACGATGAACATAGTACAGTTTTGTACCTACCATAAATGTAGATGTTCGAGTGCTAATACAGCTGCAGTCCAGGTTTCCCTCCCTCCTTACCCTCTTGGGACAGGCCTTATGGCTAACACCTCCTCATACAACCTCATTGGGTTATTCTTTTATGGTGTATTTGCTTGCAACTACTGTTTTTTGATTATATTGCATTTGCTTTATTACATAAGTTTATGTTTTGCCTTCCTTCTGGGGGCACCTGACATCTGGGTCAAGAAAACTGAAGAAAATGGCGTCTGCTGGTTCTTTTATACCCCTGTCGCACTGATGTCAGGGAAGAAGCGACGACAACCGACGCCGGACCTAGACTTTGGAATTCGGCCGACCGAGGACCCGCCTGACGGCAGGAAAACCCATCTGTTACGACTGCAGCTGTATTAGCACTCGAACATCTACATTTATGGTAGGTACAAAACTGTACTTTCATGGCCTCCTGCATTCTTCTAATTCCAAGGCAAGGCTGCATATGAGGAAACTGCAATGGTATCTCAAAAGCCTATGGTGTCAACATTCACAGGATCTAGAAGCGATGATTCCTATCATACCTTGCCTATGCCTAGAGTTCTTTTGGTGGGCAGAGGCACCCCCTGCCGCCCAAACCTTAACAGATGCATCAGACTATGCATGGGGGGCCCACCTGGCAGGGAAGTGCATTCAGTCCAAATGTAACACAAGTCAAATGCACCTGCATATCAATCAAAAAGAAATGTTAGCTGTGCAGAATGCTCTGACAGCCTTCAAGGACCACATTCTTCCAGGACAATTACTGATAAAGACAGACAACACCACTGTTATGTGGTACATAAACAAGCAGGGGGGTACACATTCTTACCCCCTCTGCAGACTAACCATGGCATTGTGGAACGCAGCCCTGAGCTATCAAGTACACTTACAAGCTCAAGTCCTGCCAGGAAAACTAAATACACTGGCAGACGAACTAAGCAGAAACCTCATGGTCCCACACGAGTGGAAACTAGAACCAAGGATTTTCAACATGTTGACAAGCAAATGGGGGAGCCCAGATATAGACCTGTTTGCCTCCCCCCAAAACTATCAGTTGGACAAATTCTGTGCAAGGACTCCCCACAAACGAGCTTGGAAAGTGGATGCTCTGTCCTTCAGCTGGAAAAATAACTATCAGTTTATGCCTTTCCTCCTCTGCCTCTGCTCTCCAGTACTACTAAAGATCAAACAAGACAAACCAAGGATGATTTTGATTGCACCAGACTGGCCTCGCCAACACTTTTACCCCCTCTTGCGCAGTGTGTCACTGGGCCCCATGGTGCCTGCCTCAGACTCCTACTCTATTGTCTCAGCAGGAGAAACAAATTCTGCACCCCCATATTCAAACACTGAATCTAGCAGCCTGGCTAATTACATAATTTCTCCTTTACCATCCCTCAGTAAACCAGTGATATAATTTTAGAGGCAAGGAGGCCTAGTACCAGAAAGTCTTGCGCCGAAAAATGGAAAAGATTCTTTGCCTGGAACTAAGCTCAAGGGATGAGCACAACAGTGCCCAATTTACCTCAGATTTTACAATACCTAACTGAGATGCTTCATAAGGGCCTGTCTTTCTCCTCCATCAAAATTCATGCCTCAGCCATCTCATCTCATTATAACACAGAACCCACCCTTCTTCTCTTATCCACTACTTAAGCAGTTCCTCAGAGGGGCCAAAAATCTACGACCACCCAGGAGAGCTCCAACTCCAGCCTGGGACCTCAACTTTGCATTGGAAAAGCTCACCCTTCCTCCTTTCGAGCAAGCTGCCACTTTGGACTTAAAATTCCTGTCTTGGAAAACAGCTTTTCTTTTAGCAGTCACTTCAGCAAGAAGGGTATCTGATTTACAGGCCCTCATGGCAGTGGAGCCTTTCATCATCTTTCATGCGGACAGGGTATCCCTCAGGACCAATCTCTCCTTCATGCCCAAGGTGGTATCCAGTGTAGCCCTCAATCAGTCCATACATTTTCCAACTTTCTTTCTTAATCCACAGAACAAAGGGGAACGGATTCTGCACTCCTTAGACATGCACAGACAACTTATATTCTACTTGGACAGGACTAAACCTCAAAGGAAATCTGAACTGCTGGTGGCATTTGCTGCAGGGGCAGAACTGAAGGCCATTTCAAAGAAAACCATTTCCAAATGGATAGGCCATTGCATTAATTTTTGCTACAAACACCATGGTAAACCTATCCCACAGGGTATCAGACCCCACTCTACCAGGGCTGCATCTACCAGGGACATCCTAGAAGCTTTTACCTGGAGTTCTGTACATACTTTCAACAAGCATTACCATCTGCCAATTTTCTCTAATAGAACTGGCTTTGCCACTGCAGTCTTGCTGGGCCTTTTAGCTGGTCATAATTCTATTTAAATTCCTCCTCCCATCCTTAGCTTTGGGAAACTACCCAAAAGTGATGACTGCAACAGTAAAACATGAAGAACATAGTACAGCTGTGTACACTTACCATAAATGTAGATGTTAGAGTGTATTCACTGTTGCAGTCCTGGTTACCCTCCCTCCAGCCCAGTCTTTTTTTTTTGATATACCTCTACTTTCCTTTGCTGTCTTCAAAAGCTTTTTGGTGTATTTGCTTTTTTGTTGGAGGTATAACCTTGTATATTTATAGATTTGTTTCCCATTTAGGGGGCACCTGACATCTGGGGCAAGAAAAACTGATGTAATGGCGTCAGCTACATGTTTTATATCCCTGATGACCTGACATCATGGAAGAAGGGACAGCAACCGACACAGGACCCAAGACTTTGTTAATCAGGCTGACTGAGGGCTACTGCAAGCAGATAACCCAAAAGTGATGACAGTGAATATACTCTAACATCTACATTTGTGGTAAGTGTACACAACTGTACTTTTTACACCCCATCCCCCACTCCAGCAGCCAAGGCTTATAACCATTTGTCTTAAAATGCTTTTATCCAGCCTTTCGTCTCTTTTTATCCTGTAATACCTACTTTTCTTAAAACTAAAAAAGAAAGGGAAAAAAGGCACCTGTTTACCTCAATTTTATCACATATACAGAACAGTGATCACTGAAAATACTTTACTGCGTAACATGCAGTTTTGTTTTGCTTACTTTTCACTTTCTCCCTTTTTTTCCTTTCAGTATCCTCCCAAACATTAATGATGTGAAGTGGAGCATATGTCTGTCAGTCCCCCAGTAAGTTTAACAAAGTCAACAAAAATCCTGTCTTTCTTGGCCACTTTTACTTATAAAGCCTTATTTCACAAATGGAATTGATGCTTTATATTCTCACATTTATTCACATATTTCACTCTTGTTGGTCTTCCTGTTCATCACCATCACCCAAGTCATCCCAGGTCTTCTACTGAATTCCTGTGCTTTATTTCTGTCCCTCAAGCATTTTCCTTTGGAACATTGGAAAATTTCAGTGGCAAAGTCTCTCTGAGCCTTACCATCAGAAGAATGAGAAACAGAGTGCCCTTCTGTTTGATGGCGGACACCTTATTGAACAAACTTGTATTTTCCCCTCAACCTGCTCTGCATCAAAAAGTGACTTAGATCTTACAGGAAAAAAATATTCTGAAGACATCTGGATACAGCAACTTGAATATCACACTTGCTTCTCTGCATTCCTTGATTGCTGGGATAAATTTCCTTCTCTTCTGCCTGGTGTACAGTGATCATTTTCCACAAGCACAGTCTCCAGTTTTTAACATTTTGCCCTTCTGCCACAGTTTTGTAAGGATCAACTCTTTCTGCTGGTATGATTCAATCTTTATTGATGCAGGTCTTGGCTGCTTTCTCTTGACCAGGTTTGGAGTAATACACAGTGTCCTTTCAGTTAACAAATCTTGCTTTGGAATACCAGTCCAGTTATTTGTTTGTACTTTATTTTCATCAAAGTAATAGTCTGTTACTTCCTGTTCCTCTGTTACAGCAGAAAATCTCATGATCCAGTGTCTATTTTTGTCAAGTTCAGCTGTGGGTTGTTGGATCCAACCATGTCTGACTTCAATTTTGAAGCTTTTTGGTTTCAGTGGTCAGACTCCTCCCCCATTCATAATTTCCTGGTCTAAACCTTATCTCAGGTCTCGTTTGCCATCTGAAGTGTTTGGTCATCTGTCCAAGGGCTCCTTTTTTGTTTATCTTTTATGGTACTTTCCCCAACTCCTCTTTTACCTGGAGAGTTTTACTCTAGTTTAGGACAAAACTATCTTTAGTGTTCTTTTATATAGTTTAGGTGTGTTCTCTAGTTCTTACAGCTGTTTAAATAGTATTTCTCATAGTTAAGTGTTTTTAATGGATGTACTTGGTGTAATAATTCACTAGTATAATCAGCTAGTAGTTAATAATATTGTGTGCTTTATCTCTTTCTTTTGCTGATGGTCAGGGATTTGACAAGTGCACTGAGTGTGGGCATAAGCTGCCCTCCCCATGGCCCCACACTCCCTATCTGTATACAGTTTAGTGCAGCTCCTATGAGGAGTACTTGCCAAGCGTGCACTTCTCAGTGCGAGACTTACTTGATGTGAAAAATTGTCATCCCTACTGCTTCCTCTTCTCATTCATCTCCCAGAACCAAGGACAGGGAGAAACCAGATGCAGACTGAGAAGTCTAAGGAGAATTCAAAGGAGAAAGGGGACTCTGAGAAGTGCTGTAAGGTGTTTTCAGACCCTTCCCAGTTGTTAGAATCAGCACACAGTGCAGACTAGAGAGGTTGTTGACTGCAACTGAGCTACAAAATATAAGTATCTTGATTTTTTTGAATATTTTTACAGATTATTGTTTTTACAATTTAATATATATAAAGCACTTTGTCTATTTAGTATCTTCACAAATCCTTATCTGTTTAAAAACTTTCATTTGTCTCTCTAGTGCTTGTAAACTGAAACATCTCCTCTGTGTAATTATCTCTTGGCTAGTGGGGACTGGTTCTTTTGTGTTCTTGTAAAAAAAAAAAAAAGTTTCTGTCTTTTGCACACAGTGCAGACTAGAGAGGTTGTTGACTGCAACTGAGCTACAAAATATAAGTATCTTGATTTTTTGAATATTTTTACAGATTACTGTTTTTACAATTTAATATATATAAAGCACTTTGTCTATTCAGTATCTTCACAAATCCTTATCTGTTTAAAAACTTTCATTTGTCTCTCTAGTGCTTGTAAACTGAAACATCTCCTCTGTGTAATTATCTCTTGGCTAGTGGGGGCTGGTTCTTTTGTGTTCTTGTAAAAAAAAAAGTTTCTGTCTTTTGCACATAGTGCAGACTAGAGAGGTTGTTGACTGCAACTGAGCTACAAAATATAAGTATCTTGATTTTTTTTTGAATATTTTTACAGATTACTGTTTTTACAATTTAATATATATAAAGCACTTTGTCTATTCAGTATCTTCACAAATCCTTATCTGTTTAAAAACTTTAATTTGTCTCTCAAGTGCTTGTAAACTGAAACATCTCCTCTGTGTAATTATCTCTTGGCTAGTGGGGGCTGGTTCTTTTGTGTTCTTGTAAAAAAAAAAGTTTCTGTCTTTGGCACACAGTGCAGACTAGAGAGGTTGTTGACTGCAACTGAGCTACAAAATATAAGTATCTTGATTTTTTTTGAATATTTTTACAGATTACTGTTTTTACAATTTAATATATATAAAGCACTTTGTCTATTCAGTATCTTCACAAATCCTTATCTGTTTAAAAACTTTCATTTGTCTCTCTAGTGCTTGCTGTGTCTGTAGGCTATTTTGTCCCACCCTCCCTGTTGGTGTCTTGCTCTTATACTTGGTGGCTTTGCAGTTGCCCGCCCCTACTGTGACACACCTCCCAGTCTAGTGTCATTAGCTCATTCTGCTTAATATAGAGAGAAGATTTGATAAGGCCTTCTGTTCTGTCATTCTCAAACATTTTGGAAATATACAGTATATTTCAGAGCATTTGTTATAACTGTATTTGCTATAACTGATTTAAGTATTTTTTTCTGGCTTTTTGATTATTTACTGCTTAGCGACTGCATTTTAGCCTGTTTATACAGCTCTGCATTCTATTTAAACTGTTTTTGTGTTGATTAACTGTTTTGCACTAAAAAGTTAGTTGTTGCTTAATTTTACCTGTAGGCTAACACACTCAAGTGCGCTAGCCGCTTAAAAGCATTTATAGCATTTACTGTCTGTTTTCTGCAAAAAGAAAAAAAAAATCTTGTTTTCCCGCCTTACTGAACTAGAATAGTCCAGTCTTCAGAGTTTGCTGATCTCTGGGCTTTGTCTTGGTTCCTGTGCTATTCCATATCCTTATTTGGATAAAAGGAAGCGTCTTTGTTCACCAGTGGGAGTGGGGAGCACTGAGCGGCCTGTTTGTCCCTAGAGGAGAGGTTCCAGCCAGAAACTTGTAGTCTATTGGCCATTTTGGGTCAATTCCTAGCTCTTTTCAGCCCCCTGTAATAAAGCCCGCTTTAGCGAGCTTTTTCGCTTGTATTCAACTCAGCACAGCTCCTCGTGGTGTCCTGCAGAGTTCTACAAGCAGCAGAGACCAAAAGAGTGACTTTTTCCTGATTTTAAGTATTTTTTTTCTGGCTTTTTGATTATTTACTGCTTAGCGACTGCATTTTCGCCTGTTTATACAGCTCTGCATTCTATTTAAACTGTTTTTGTGTTGATTAACTGTTTTGCACTTTTAAAAAAGTTATTTGTTGTTTAATCTTACCTGTAGGCTAACACACTCAAGTGCGCTAGCCGTTTAAAAGTATTTATAGCATTTACTGTCTGTTTTTCCTCTGTTTTCTGCAAAAAAAGAAAAAAACAAAAAAAAAAAAATCTTGTTTTCCTGCCTTACTGAACTGGAATAGTCCAGTCTTCAGAGTTTGCTGATCTCTGGGCTTTGGCTTGGTTCCTGTGCTATTCCATATCCTTATTTGGATAGAGGGAGGCTTCTTTGTTCACCAGTGGGAGTGGGGAGCACTGAGCAGCCTATTTGTCCCTGGAGCAGTGGTTCCAGCCGGAAGCTTGTAGTCTATTGGCCATTTTGGGTCAATTCCTAGCTCTTTTCAACCCCCTGCTATAAAGCCCGCTTTAGCGTGATTTAGTGCGGAGTTGCCCATAGAGCACCATCGGGCAGTGACGGTTAAACAAGGTTAAACTATTTCTGGCTCCGTAAGGTCTGCTTTTCAATTTTTCCCTTGGAACTTCTCTACTTGCAATCTAAACAGTCTATTCTCTATCTCAAAAGCTCAGCACTTGCTCCTAAAGCATTTTATATAGGTAAAGCTCAGCACTTGCTCCTAAAGCATTTTTATATAGGTAAAGTACTTGTATACTAAACAAAGTACTACATTAGCCTAGAATCCCCTTGAGTACCCATTTCCCTATAGGTCCCTTCTGACTCAGTTACACAGCAAACTTTTTCTAGCATGTCGAAGGGTCAGTTGCTAGCCTCCTCTCCTGTTCAGCTGGTAAATCTGGGCATCTTGAGGCAATGTTACAATTGCCTCATGTACACAGACAACCCACTCCTTCTCCCACAAAACACAAATACATGTGAGAGATGCAACTATATAGCCAAACTGGAGGCTGAGCTCTCTCAACTCAGGACTGGCAAGACCAGACAGGAGGAGAAGAAACCACGCACACCACAAACCCAGTTTCACATAGAACTATCACAACTGCAAAACAAACACATAAACACACAAAGACATACTCGGAGGCACTGATCAAAAATCTACCAAAACTACAGAGGCCTCCAAAGCAGACACCCAAGCAACTGCCACCTCAAGACATAAGACATGCAACACATAGTTCTCAAAGTCAGTGTGCTAAACAGTCACAGCCCTTAAGGCCAAACACAATGCCAGACACACTTGTTATAGGTGACTCCATAGTCAGACACACTGACGTCCCACTCACCAGACTGAACAAGGAAAAGATCACAGTAAGCTGCCTGTCAGGCGCTAGAATCCGCCACATAACACAAGCACTCAGGTCACTCCACAGCAAGTACAAGTATGACTCAGTCATTGTCCATGCCGGTGTGAGCGACCTGAGACATACCTCCCTGGACTACATGAAAAGAGACATAGAGGAGCTCTCAGATTATGTAGCCCAGGCCGGTATGACCCTGACCCTGAGCAGTATCCTACCCTCACCAAGAATGATGCCACAATACAGAGACAAAATGATCAGCTTTAATAATTGGCTTAATTACTGGTGTCATTCTAAGGGGATCCAATGTCTGTCTGCCTGGGATGACATGCTTGACAAGCCACGCTGCTTCGCAAGGGACGGCTTGCACCTGTCACCCTGGGCTTCCGGATATTGGCAAAGGCTCTTGACACCCCATAGTGCCTTTTTAGGCAAGGCTCAAATGATAAACCTACCGCCCTAGAAAACAAAAATGGAGAAAAACTAAGGGTAATACTGCTCAATGCCAGAAGTCTAAACCTCAAGATGCACACCCTCGAAGCCCTCCTCAGTATGGAGAACATTGATGTCTGTGCTGTGACTGAAACCTGGTTCAAGGCTCCTGAGAGCACCCCAGCACTATCAGGTTATACCTCATATCATGCGTTCCGGCCCCAAAATCCGGACCGAACTACAAAAGGAGGGGGAGTATCCATATTCATAAAGGATACCCACACCTCCAGGTTAGTGGCAACGCACGAAGCATCGGAGACCATCCAGGTGCAATTAACCATAGGTAAAACTGCCCTACAGTTTGTAACATGCTACAGACCACCTTCTCCAACTCAGGAAACCCACACAGCCTTCCTGAAGACACTGGAGAGTATGAATGTCTCTCCAAACACCATCATATTGGGTGACTTCAACTACCCAAACATAGACTGGGAACATTACTCAAGCCCCAACACCCTAGCCCAAAGGTTCCTTGAGTTCATAAACTCAAATGCTATGGAACAACTAGTCACCATTCCCACAAGAGGAGAAAATATACTAGACCTGATCATCACAAACATGGGGACAAAATGCTCCACACCGGAAGTATATCCCTCATTGGTGGGGTCAGACCATAAATTAATCTCACTTGAGATCCACATCCCACCCCACCCCAGCAAAAGACCACAGTGAAGAACTTCTCAAAAGCAAACTTCACACTTCTTAAGACTGGAGTGGTATCCTTCAAGGCCCCCGAGCCAGTGGAAACCACAACCCACACTGCTGAAACCCTTACAAATGCCTTCTACGAGCACCTCCAGGAATGTATGGATCAAGCAATCCCTAATAAAATCAAGACCCTTTCCACCAAAGGCAGGCGCCCGGTCTGGTGGACTCCAGCCATAAACAAACTCTACAACAAGAGGAGAAAGCTACTACATGACAGAGCAAAATCCCTAAAAGGGAAGGTATCTCTGATCAATACTAGCAAAAAACTACGATCACTCATAAAATCATCCAAGGCCAACTTTGAGAGAAAAATCGCTAATGACACAAAAGACAATCATAAAGCCGCCTTTAGCTATGTTAGAAACCTGGGTGGAAACTCCCAGATATGCTCAGAATTAGTCCAAAATGATAAAAAAATAATCACTGAACCCACAGACATTGCCAACATACTGGCAGACAGGTTCAGTGCAAATTTCTCCCCTCCCTCCCCCAAGGGAGAAATATCTATCCCACCAGAGTCTAGCCTCCCAAACATCTCAGATGCCCAGGTGAGAGCTGCTCTCTCTAAAGCAAAAAACACAGCATCAATGGGACTGGACGGTGTCCCCGGCTGTGTGCTACACGAACTCAATGAGGAACTAAACCCACACATAAGGCTGCTGTTTAATCTTAGCCTTACTACAGGATACGTACCCAAAGAATGGCGTACGGCAACTGTGGTCCCACTCCACAAAGGCGGTGCTTCTACGGACCCTGGAAATTACCGCCCCATAAGCTTGACGAGCCTTGTCTGCAAAGCTATGGAGAGGATCATAATGGAACTCATAAAGACATTGGGGACCTACAGACACTGGATCCTACCCAATTTGGCTTTGTCAAGGGCAGATCCTGCCTCTTGAACTTGGTTGATTTTTTCGAAACCGTCACTAAGGCCATTGATGAGGGTAAGGCAGTTCACACAGCCTACCTTGACCTAGCAAAAGCGTTCGACACAATACCCCACTCGGGCATCATAGAAAAGCTCACCAGCTTAGATGTAAACCCATATGTCACAAGATGGGTTGCAAACTGGCTCAAGGACAGAACACACAGGGTTAGAGTTGCTGGTGCCATGTCAGACTCTAAGCCGGTCACGAGCGGTGTCCCACAGGGCTCAGTCCTGGGCCCCTCTTGTTCGGCATTTATTTTTCTGAAGTGCAGGCAAACATAGGGGATTGTGGCTGACAAAATTTGCAGATGACTGCAAACTGGGCACCATAATTGACACTCCATCAGACACAAACATCCTCCAGAAAGGTCTCATAGAAATGGATAACTGGTGCCAGAGCCATGGCCTTAAGCTAAATGCCAAAAATGTATAGTCATACCCTTTGGGAAAAACAAGGTAACCCCTAATTACCACATAGGTGGTAATCCATTAAACGGAAGAAGTTATCAGGGACCTGGGGACCCAAGTTGACAGTAACCTCTCTTTTGACACTCACATTGCCAAAGTGGTTAGGAAGACCTTCTACATTGCCCACCTGATCATGAAGGGATTCACATCCAGATCAGGAGAGGTCATTGTACCCCTGTACTCTTCACTTATCAGACCAATGATTGAGTACAACGCCCCATTCGAATGTACCTTACCCGACACCTGCAGCAGTTGGAAAGACCCCAAAAGTTCCTCACCAAAAGGATAAAGGGGCTCAAACATATGTCATACTATGCCCGACTGAAGAAACTCCAGCTCTATTCAGTCGCATACCGTCTGCTCAGAGGTGATCTGTGCCTGACATACAAGGCCATGTCCAACCCGGAATTAATGGACATGCTCCACCTCAAAAAATCCAAATCCACCAGAGCCACGAGAGCAAGAGACTTAAACCTCAACACGGATATAAATAGGACGTGCTGGAGGGACAGATTCATCACCCAGAGACTCCCTACACTATGCAACAGAATCCCAGTCCATGTGAGGCAGAGCCCCTCACTGACTCTGTTCAAGAGAAATCTTGACGAGTGGATGGGTGATCGTGGGTTTACCCCGGGAATCATCTCTGTATCACTGCTGGACAGAGGCACAGCAAACTAATGGGTATAGTATTCTCATCCTAAGGGTGGTGAAAGCCACACACTCTGGCTAGGCTTATAAATGCCCTAGGGCAGATAGCCTAGTATGAACCTATGAAGCTGTTGGAGCAAGCAGTCTCTCGACACACTATGTCTCAACTCTGCCCTAATTCTTACTAGAACTGGTCAGCCCCAGACTTCACTCTCCTATTCTTTAGAAGTGCTACTCCAAACTACTGTCTTTGGTGGTGGTTGCCCACTCTTTGAGGAGTCTGACCCAATAGGATGATAGAATTTCTCAGAACACAGGTACAGCTTGAGGTTTTCTTGGTACTGTCCTCTGGGTATGTACCAAGTGCTGGTCCATCTACCACTCCTTTATGGTCTTTTTGGTACCAGTTCACCCATTGATGCTAGTAGTTTTGGGCCCGATCTGCCCCAGAGCACATTTATCTGAGCCATACTTCAAGTAACTTTGCCAACTGGTTCCCCATTTCTTTTGTGTCTGTTTTTGGATCTGGAAAAGTCTGAGCTGAAACTTCATTGTTGAGGTGGAGCAGGGGGGAGGGGAGGCAGTTTGACCCCAAAGTTGTTGGAGTTGTTTCTTCCCCTCGGGGCTTCAACAGTAGATAGCTTTGTGCCAAATTCAGTCTCTGGGTCAAGACCCATCAGCTCTGAGGTTTTCTTTCTATCTGAAGTCAGGAAGGGGCCTGTGAAGCCTGTGGTTTCTTCAGCCTTTGAAGCTTTCCATCGTTGTTTATTCAGAGGGAAAAGGTGCTGTCTTCAAGGTCAGCGCATTCCAAACCCCAGCTTGGATCTGCTTCTGCTTCTCATCCTTTTGTCAAACAGAGACAGTCAGTCCAACAGGCTTCCCAGGTATTTTTTTAGCTATATTAGTTCCTGGTCTGATTCTGAACCCTGTGATATTCTCCCTCATAGGGATCACAGTAAGCAGGTGTGCAAATGGAAGCACCTAGACTCTTCACATTAGTCTATCACAGAAGACATTGATTTGGATGAGGTTGAAGGCACCCAAAGATCCCCCTTTGAGGACGTCACATTTGGCAAGATACTGGAATTGTTCAAACAGGAGGTGGGGGTTGTCTGCAGTCAGCCCATCTCCTTGGCTAATCTGTATTCCTGGAAGTCTTTGGGTCCTGCTCATCTTCCTGTTGGGTGGTACCACCTGTTGATCTATTCATGGAGCTGATGGCTCATTTGGCATGGAAGCACCCTGATGTGGTGGAACCGATGTCCAAGAAATCAGACAAAATTCTCTCAACCCCCGCAGACAGGAAACATTGGAGCAAGGGTCTTCCAGTAGATGTGATGGTTGTAGCAGTGGCCACAAAAAAGGAACAATTCAAAGAGTTCCTCAGTCCATCCACCTAATAGAAAGTCTAGACTGATGGAATGTTTTAGGAAACATACTTATGCTTCAGCGACCTTTATTCTCAGGGCACTGAATTATTTAGCTCATGTCACCAGCTTTCAGAGACGCCTGAAAGAAATTTCCAAGTCTTTCTTGGGGGGAAGGGTAGTACTAACAGATGGGAATACAACTGTCCACCCTCCAGTCTTCATCACATATAGCCATGCAATTGCTGTCCAACACTGCTGATAGGACAGCTAAGGATGCAGGCACTGCCATCCGCCAGCATGACTGGATGTGCCTCTGTGACTCTATGGAAAGCTTCAGGACACACTTCATTAACACCCCTTTTGATGGGTCTGCTCTATTCAGACAAAAATTAAAGAAATGCTTGCCAGTAGTCAGCAAGAGTCCTTACCAGGTGACTCCTAAAGATAGACCCCTTGTGGCAGAGGACTAAGCAGTAATAATGGATGTCACCCCAGGGGCAGGGGAGGACCACAGAATTAGGGCTGTCCTTGGATCTTTCTCCAAAAAGTCCTTCCAGCATCCCAGAAGGGTTGCCTGATAGCCTCACTCAGGAGGCATTTGGGGGAAGATTATCTTTGCACCCACAAGCCTGGCAATACAAAAACCATATATTTGTGGGTGTTGACCATCATCTCCAGAGGTTATTCTGTACCATGTACCATTTTCCCTCTTCCCTCTCAAAAGGAAAGAGTTAGAGTTCCAGACGTCCCACCCTATCAATGGGAACTTGCAATAGCAGAGATTTCAAAGCTGCTAGAAGTGTCATCCAGCTTGTCCCAGCAGACCAGATAGAATGTGGAGTTTATTTGCTCCTGTTTTTAGTACTGAAGAAAACAAGCAACTTTAAGCCCATTTTTAGAATAGTCATTTGAATCAGTTTGTCAAAAAGACAAAATTCCAGATGGTCATGCTACAGGCCATTTTGTCTCTATTAAGACAGGATAATTGGATATGCTTGATAAACCTCAAGAATGCATATCATCATGTGAAGATAGAGTTCAGCTAGGTTTCTCCATTTCAGTTCAGAGCTCTGCATTTTGGCAGATGTTAATCTAAGCCATACAGTAGTAACAGTGGATTTGCACCTACTAGAGATCCAAGTTTCCTATATCTGAGTGGCTCCTCACCGCTGGAACAGACAGTTATCACACCATCAGGACCTTTTTCTCAGACTATTGCAAAAGCTAGGGAATCACAGTCAACATCCCCAGCAGCTAAGCTGACATTTCTCAACAGATAACATTTTTCAGATGCCACCTGGACATAATCTTAGATTGCCTGCCTTCCAGTGTCCAGAGTTCTCTCTCGTCTCATTGCCATGCAAGTTCTTCAGCACTCTTGTCCTCCAGCAAGGTTGATCCTTCAACTGTTTGGTATTAATTATGTCCACAATTTTCATGATTCCCTCTTGCCAGATACTTTGAGGGCCCTCCAGTGGATTTTAGTGGTACAGTGGTATCAAAGAATCAACCCACTCTATGCCAAGATAAAATTGACTCGGATTTGTAGAAAACGTATACTTCAGTGGATAAATGTCTCCTTTGGTGATAAATGGAAGACCATTCCAAACTAGTTCCCTAGTGGCAGTCAACAATGGATGCTTCCTTTCTAGAGTGGAGGGTTGCATTTCAAGGGGTAGACTGTCCAGGGCATATGATCACACACAGAGGTCTGTGTTCACATCAGTGTTCTGGAGATGAGAGCAGTCATCCTAGAGTTGCAAGCCTTTCAGGAAGATTTCCCTGCAGGTGTGATTCAAGTCTGGACATGTCTGTCTGATGCATCAAACCAGGAGGAACCCATTCTTTCACTTTATGCCACAATACCAGGAGAGTCTGGTAATGAACAATGTCTTCACACCTCTTTCTTTTATAGCAAAGTATATCCTGGGGTTGTCCAGTGTTCTAGCTGGCAAATTGAGGAGGTCTTTCATAATGTCTAATAAGTGTTCCCTCAATCCAACAGTGACTAACTTGATCTTCAGTCATTGGGCCACAGCTCTACTGTGATCTTTGTAACTCCTCTACAAATGCAGCAGTTATTTTGCATTGATCATGGGGTGCTGTGGTCAAAATGTATACATAATCCAAGAACATGCAAGCCAAGGTGATCCTAATTGCCACTTTCTTGCCCATAGCAAACGTGATTTCCATTCCTGTAGCCTCTTCTAGTACATCCTTCCTGGAAACTGGATCAGTTTCCAGATTCTCTCACCTGTCTGGACCAACTCCCCCAGATCAGAAGGCCATGAAGTTAACTGCTTGGTTCTTCCAATTCTGACTGTGGTCTGAGATATCAGGCTTCCTCCTCAGTGGTTCAGATATTATCAGCCTCTCAAAAACATGCCACAACCAATGTGTACCATAGCAAATGGGAATGATTTTATGTTTGGGTTTTATCCAAAGGTCTAGACCCCTTTTCAGCACCTGTTCCCCTCCATTTTAGAGTTTGTCAGAACTTTTCACAGTGGATGTAGCTACTCAACTGTCAAGGAACAACTGACAGCCATGCCTAGTTTTAAAATAGGCCAAAACAACAGTTCTGTTGCCTCTCTGAAGATTTCTAAAACCTTTTTCAAAGGGGCTTTCCATGTTACAAGCATTGACTCAGCCACCATTTGAGGCAGTGGCTACATTGAACTTTAAATTTCTATCTTAGAAAACAATGTTTCTGGTAGCTGTCACTTCAGTTAAGTATACGTTAGAGATACAAGCACTTTCCTGCACACCTAATTGTCTGATTTTTCACAAGGATAGGGTTTCACTGAGAACTAATGCTCCCTTCCTATGTAAGGTGGCATCTGAAGCCGATATAAATCAAGCTATGACTCTACTAGTCTTTTTTTCCACGATTTTCTAATACAGGTGAATGTTTCATTTGTTGATGTCCATCACCAACTCTGGTTCTGTCTCCATGAAATTAAGCTTTTCAGGAAGTCTGATCAGCTTTTTGTGGTGTTCTCCAAACAAAAATTGGGTAACTTGGCCACTATGGTTACATTGTCTAAATGGTTGTCAGATATATTAACTTTTTATGTACAATAAAACTGGTTTACTCTGTCTAGCTAGAAGGTTATTCCACAAGGGCTGTGGTCACATCTACTTCATTTGCTAGCAAACTTCCTAATGATATCTGTGCAACTGCTACTTGGTCAACAGTTCATACATTTGTCGCATTATAATCTGGATGAACAGTCCAAATCTCATCCATCCTTTGGCTCCACCATTCTTAGGAATGCCCTTCCTTAATACCACCTGGGACTGTATGCTTAGATGTCTGTTCCACAGTCGAATTGGACAAGAGTAGGCAACATTGGATAAAAAATGTGGTTACTTACCATAAAAATAGAGCCATGTCTGATTTTGTCCTGTTCAGCATCTTACCTGCCCCCTGCCAAAATTAATTATGAAATTCTGAAGTCTGGTTGACTTTGGCGATGTCCTTCTATTCCTATGTTGCAGTATTCTTGGTGTGAGATTCCCCGCCTCAGGCGAATCGAACATCTGCTCCTGTACAAAAGCTTAAGCCTGGCTGCTGTAGGTGCATGGGACGTCACACATATAGCCATAAACCAGACACCTTAAATGTGACATCCGTATGCACAGACCTTCAGAACTTTTCAGCTGCAGACGACGTCACATCACTTTGTTCCTATACTCGAAGACGACTTAAAAGCGAAGTATCCCATTTGGGAATTTTTTGTCTCTCTTGCTTGAGCTTGGTTAGCTGTAGTTACCTTTAGTCGATGTCAGCTAAGAACGGCAAATGCTGTTGCGGGCATCAGATACTGCATAAAGATACCCACGACCATTGCATTGCATCTTTTGCCTAGGAAAGGAACACTACCATACAACTTGTTCATTTGCCAATCTTTTGTTCCAAAGACACTTCATAGCTGTCTGGCTGCCCTTAACCTATATTTAGAGAACCAGAGATTCAAAAAAACTTTCGCTCAGGATGGATCCTGAATCTGCCGTTCTCACTGAACCACCACGGAAAAAGGCCAAGGTTTCCAGGCCTACTTCTGTTGCCTCTCTGCCATCGGATGTCCAGTCAGCTCCTGATTTAGGGGTTGGGGGACATCTGATAGAACCATCTACTTCGGCTCCCATCGAAGAAGCCACTTTGGAAGCAATGAGCAGCTTGTCCACGGAGACAGCACAAATGTCGGTTCCTACCAATGTCGAGGGGGAACCAGATACAGTTGGACGACCAACCAGGATGTCATTACCTGAAGCCCAGGCTGCAGAACCCAGGGCTCCTCCCAGACCTATGCTTTCTAAATGGAAAAAAAAAAAACACCTGACTCCCAACACCTGAAGGAGTCCCAGACTGACAATCATTTACCAACTCTTTGATGCAGGCCTTTATGGCCCTTAGGCCCACAGCCTCTTCCCCCTCCACTATTCCAGTGCTTAGTCCTAGGCATGCTTCTGCCACTTCTCGCCCCTTGCCTACTGCCCAAGAAGGGGAGGAGGATCTGGAACCCCATATTACTCATCTTCTGATGAATCTGTTTCTTGCGCCTCACAAATTGCCTCCCCTCTGGAATACTATTCCCTAGATGAGGAATCCATTGAAGGGGACTCCCCACCAGAGGATATCACCTTTGTGGGAACAATTACAAAAAGAAAAATACTTCAAATGGGACACTACCCAGCTGACTGACACTCAAAGGAGGTATTTTGAACTCCTTCAGGTGGATTCTCCTCCCTGTCAGCCATTCCACCTGTCTTACCTGCCTATCTGGATGCTTTCACATCTGCATCTAAGAACCCAGACTCAACACCACCTGCCCCTATGAGACCGGACAGGTTCTACAAAGTAGCTGATGACCAGACATTCTTAGTAAAGCCTCCCCTGGCAGACCCTCCAGTAATTGCCATCTCCCCTGGCAAGCAGTCTAGACTGATTCCTTCAGCATCTCTTCTGCCCACAGATAAGCATAGCAAAAGCATGGACAGGATTGGGAAAAAAGTGTACACCTCCACCCTGGCCTTCAGAGCTATCAATTACCAAACTCACATAATAAAATATGCCTTGGACTTAGTTTTTCAAGCCTCCACTCTCTTGGCTTCTACCTCTGACTGCTCTACCAAAAGTGAGATAGCATCTTAACTGTTCCTGGCTTCTCAGGTAGCCACAAATTCCATTAGATGCAGTTATAATGCCGCGGAGGCCTCTGCTAGGTCTGTAGCTTCTGCTTCAGTTCTCCACAGATATTCTTGGCTTCACCTCCAACCACTTCCAGAGGATTTCAAGTCTAAAATCCTTGATGCCCCATTAGACCATAACCTCTTGTTTGGCAAACAATCTGCAGAACTTGTTAAAAACATGCAGGAGAAAAGGAGCTTCAGGACATCATGCATTTGCTTGTCTCCCATTCCTAAATACTACAGGAATTATCCTGCAAAGACTTTCTTTGTCAGGAGAACCCCTTCCTCTGCCTACCCCCTCCTCTACCAGGCATAGAAGAGGAACCAGGAGGCAAACCTACTGCAGACCAGTTACCTCACAACCCAGTCCAAGACGGACCTTTCAGGATAGAAGTGGCCCCACCAATGAGCGACTGCCTTGCCCATCTACCTTTCTCAGCCTGCCTTCCCCACTGCCTCCCCTTTTGGAAAACCATCACACCAGACCACTGACTAGGTACCGACTATCATTCTAAATGTACATTTCCTTTTTGGAGGGAAAAACCCATTCCAAGGCCCATCCACCCCCCCCCCCAAAAAAAAATCAACTTCATCTCATACCTCACATATACTATTAGACCTTCTGAGATTAGGAACAATAGAACCCAAAAATGATGGCCCTTTGAGACTAGTACTAGATTTATCCTTCCTAAACCGGTTTCTAAAAGTCCCATCATTCAGGATGCTATCCCTTTAAACTCTTTTCCCTTTAATACCAAGCCAGGCCTTCATGGCCACTCTAGATCTACATCTGTCTGCATTTCATATAGTATATTAAGTATATTAAGTATTTTATAAGTTTTTAGAATGTTTTTAGAATATTTATAGATATATACATTATTATTTAAATTAATAAATGTTAGGTTTTAATTAATTTATCTAGAAGTAGATATAATTCATGGTATGTGTGTTTAAGGCATTTTGGCTTAGGCTGTGAGGGTATGTATATGCATTGGTTGGTGTTGATCAGCTGTTCTAATTAGGCCAGATCAGCTGACTGATGTTCATGTTCTATACTGTGTTTTGAATATTTAATTGCATCTGAAGTAGTCTAGCTATACAGCCAGACAAAAAACGCTTTATGGAATAAAAAGTTTGCATTACTAGCTTGCAAGTTCGTGGATTTATTCTTTTTGTGGAGCATTAGTCGGTTTGTTGCTGCTGTTTTTTCCTTCTTTCCCAGTCCACAGAACAAAGGGGAAAGGATTCTGCATTCCTTGGATCTGCACAGACAACTTAGATTCTACTTGGACAGGACTAAACCTCGAAGAAAATCTGAACAACTGCTGGTAGCATTTGCTGCAGGGGCAGAGGTGAAGGCTATTTAAAAAAAAAAATTTCTAAATGGATAAGCCATTGTATTCATTTCTGATATAAGCACCATGGAAAACCTATCCCCCAGGGTATCAGATCTCACTCCACCAGGGCTGTATCTACTTCTGCAGCCTTTCTCAGAGGTGTTCCTACCAGGGACATCCTAGAATCTGCTACCTAGAGTTCTGTACATACTTTCACCAAGCATTATCATTTGCCATTTTTTTCTAAATCCAGAGATGGCTTTGCCACTGCTGTCTTGCAGGGCCTTATAGCTGGCCCTAATGCTATATAAACTCCGCCTCCCCAACCACAGCTTTGGGAATCTACCCAAATGTAATGACTGCAACAGTGGAACAGGAAGACCATAGTACAGTTGTGTACACTTACCATAAATGTAGATGTTGGAGTGTATTTACTGTTGCAGTCCTGGTTACCCTCCCTCCAGCCCCCTAACTTCTGGCTGTACCTCTACTTTCCTTTGCTATGCTTAAAAGCCTTTTTGGTGTGTGTGCTTTTTGTTGAAGGTATACCTTTGTGCCGGTCGGCTGACTCCTGAGATTTTCAAAATTGAATTTCAGAACCGAAGTCTTCAATAAAGCTAAGTACCCCTAGCCAGAATGCACATGACCGATGTCAGTAAAAGTTAATAATTGCATTTCTTGTGAGAAGCAAATACCTCATAAGGACTTCCACTCTTACTGCATTCCTTGCCTGGGCCCTGACCACGACGTCACTAGTTGTCGGTTTTGTGCTAGAATTAATAAACATGCTATTAAACGTCTGATTTTGCTTTACAGTTTTTTGGACGAAGATTTAATTACATAATGCCGTCGGAACAACCGACTGGAATGTATAAAAAACGCAAAGACAAGCATCCGAGGTCCAAAACTGATGACTAAGCCTCTTCTAGGCCAGTTGCCGGTTCGCCAGTCCTCAGTGAGGCGCTTTCGCAGCCCCTGACACCCGCTTCCTCAGAGCCACAGGCCGCAACCGACAGCCACGTGGAGACACCGAGGCCTGTGGAAACTCAAGGTATTGGGCATACGGAAAATATACCCTCACATGGGTCAGGAGCCGCTGAGCAGGCACCGGCTTCTGACAGTGTTTTCAGACCTTCACAGCTTACAGTTAAAGCTACTACAGCAGGAAAGGCAAAGTCAAAAACACCATTAAAGACAAAGAAACAAGTGCAGCATTCTCCAGAACAGTCATCCATGCCTAAGAAACAGATGCTTAAAATGGCCGAAGACCTTATTACTTTAATCAGGGGCTCCCATCCCCCTCCTGACAAAAGGCCTAGGCAAGACACTGTTTGATTCCTCTGATCAGGTTTCCATTTCTTCTGATTCTTCCTCTGGTCAGGGCTGTTCTCTCCCTCCCTTTGAGGACTCCGATGCTGAAGAGTCCATTCCTTCAACCTCACCGCCTGAGGATTACTCTTGGGGAAACCTTGCATGCCATGAGGGAACAGTTCCATTGGGAGAGCCAGGATTACTCAGAATCCAAAAACAGGCTCTGAGATTTCCTTCTATTGCCTCAGCACAGGCCCTTGGCTATCCCCCCTGTACTTGATATTGTTGATGTTTTTTCTGAACCCAATCCGTCTCCAGATTCTTTACCCCCTGCACCAGTAAAGCCAGACAGCTACTACAGGGTCCCTGACACTCATAAATTTCTTTGCAAAAACCCCGCTGCGGACCCAGAAACTATTTCTTAGGGTCCAAAAGGGGTTAAAGCTTCCACTGCCAAAAATCCTGTGCCCTCAGATAGGGATTCCAGAGCTCTGGACAGATGGGGGAATAAAGTTTACACTTCTGCTACTTTAGCTGTAAGAGCTTTAAACTGTCAGTTTCACATGCTTAAATATCAGCAGTACCTCATGTCATTGTTAAAGCAGATAGTGGTTACAAATACAGAAGGTCCTGATTGTAAAGAAATGCAGGACTTATTGCATGCAATTGAACAAGTGGGAAAGCATACTCTGCAGTGTGGATGTTCATCGTGTTACACTGCTGCAGTCATCGCACTTGGGTTATCCTGCCGTCAGGCGGTACCGCAGTCGGCCAGAGTTCCAAAGTCTTGGTCCAGCGTCGGTTGCTGTCACTTCTTCTCTGAAGTCAGTGTGCCAGGGGTATATAAGATGCATCCGACGCCATTTTCTTCAGTCTTTCTTGCCGCGCGGTGCCCGAAGCAGAAGCACTTCGGAAGTGCCAGTCGGCCGACTCCTGAGATTTTCAAATCGAATTTCAGACCGAAGTCTTCAATAAAGCTAAGTACCCCGTTGGGGAATCTTTTCTTGCCTCAGTCCCCGCCTCAGTCCAGTGTCAGAAAAAGTTAACCATTGCATTTCTTGTGGGAAGCAAATACCTCATAAGGACTTTCATTCTTATTGTGTTCCTTGCCTAGGCCCAGACCACGACGTCACAGGTTGTCGGTTTTGTGCTAGGTTTAATAAACGAACTATTAAACATCGGTTTGATTTCGCCCGACATTACTTTGGTAAGAAACTTAATTATACCATGCCGTCGGAGCAACCGACCGGAATGCATAAAAAACGCAAAGATAAGGACAGGCAGCCAAGACCCAAACCAGAATCCGAGGCCTCTGCTAGGCCACTCGCCGGTTCTTCGGTTCTCAGTGAGGCGCCTACCCAGCCCCTGACGACCACTGATTTAGAACCCCAGGAGACATCCGATTCACAAGTGGAGATTGCTAGGCCTCCACAACCTTTACCTTTAGGCCCTTCCGACTCAATGCCTGAAGGAGATTCCGGTGCAGTTGAAACGCCTTCAGTTGCAGAAGGTGTCTTCAGACTGACTACACTCACTATTAAATCCTATGCAAAGCTGAAAACTCCTTTAAAAACAAAGACTGTACAGCACTCTCCAGTACAAGGCCCCATGCCTAAGAAACAGATGCTTAAGATGGCTGAAGACTTAATTACCCTAATCAGGAG
This sequence comes from Protopterus annectens, assembly GCF_019279795.1. Classification (NCBI taxonomy): domain Eukaryota; kingdom Metazoa; phylum Chordata; order Ceratodontiformes; family Protopteridae; genus Protopterus; species Protopterus annectens. Next base: position 712,847,265 of record NC_056737.1, read on the forward strand.
TTCCCATCCCCCTCCTGATAAAAGGCCAAGACAGGAGGAGGACTACGCTTCCTCTGACCAGGTTTCAATTTCCTCAGACTCTTCTGTTCTGAGGAACAGGAATCTACATATCAATCAAAAAGAGATGCTAGCTGTACAAAATGTCCTAACAGCTTTCAAGGACCTCCTACATCCAGGACAACAACTAATAAAGACGGACAACACCACAGTTATGTGGTACATAAACAAGCAAGGGGGCACACATTCCTACCCCCAATGCAGACGAGCCATGACTTTGTGGAACACAGCACTGACTTAACAGGTACATCTGCAAGCTCAATTCCTGCCAGGAAAGAAAAATACACTGGCAGACGAACTATGCAGAAATCTCATGGATCCTCACAAATGGAAGCTAAATCCACAAGTGTTCAACATGATAACAAGGGAAGGGGACGCCCAGACATAGATCTATTTGCCTCCCCTCACCATTGCCAATTACAGAAATTTTGCACAAGGACTTGTCACTCTCAAGCATGGAAAGTGGATGCTCTTTCAACTGGAAAAATCTGACAAGTCTATGCCTTCCCTCCGATGTCTCTTCTCACCAAGGTGCTTCTAAAGGTCAGACAAGAGAGGCCAAAAATGATCTTGATTGCACCAGACTGGCCACACCAGCACTGGTACCCAATCCTGAAGATTTTGTCCCAAGCCCCGCCTTAGCCTCTTCCTCAAATCCCTCATCTTCTGACACAGCAAAATAATCAGATTCTGCACAGTCAACTCAGAACCTTAAACCTGGCAGCATGGCAGATAATGTAGCCACTCAGACTGCACCTCTTTCTAAAGCTGTTATTGATGTAAATTTGGAAGCCAGGAGACACAGCACTAGGAAATGTTATGCGGAAAAATGGCAGAGATTCTGTGCTTGGAACCAGGCACAAGGGCTCGACCCACTGGTCCCTAATATGCCTCAAATTTTATAATACCTGACTGAGATGTTGGACAAAGGCCTATCTTTTTCTTCTATTAAAATCCATGCCTCTGCCATTTCAGCTCATTACAATACGGATCCTCCTCTATTTTTTCACATCCTGTACTACGACAGTACCTCAGAGGGGCAAAGAATGTAAGACCCCCTAGGAGAACACCAGTACCTACTTGGGACCTCAATTTTGTTTTAGAAAAACTAACACTGCCTCCTTTTGAACCAGCCAGCACAGCTGATCTAAAATTCTTGTCATGGAAAACTGCTGTGCTCCTGGCAATAACTTCAGCAAGAAGAGTTTGAGTTACAGGCATTGATGGCTGTGGAACCTTTCCTCATTTTTCTCCAGGACAGGGTTTCTCTAAGGACGAACCCAACATTCATGCCAAAAGTGGTCTCCAATGTGGCCTTAAACAAAACTATTCATTTACCTACTTTCTACCCAAATCCACCGAATAAAGGGGAAAAACTTCTGCACTCTTTGGATATTCACAGGCAGCTAAGTTTTTACTTGGACAAAACAAAAGCTTTCAGAAAAACTGAGCAACTGTTTGTAGCATATGCTGCAGAATCACAAGGAAAACCTATTACAAAGCAGACAATCTCCAAATGGATAGGACACTGCATCTGCTTCTGTTATGCACAACATGGCAAATCTGTGACTAAGGGCATTAGGCCTCATTCCACCGGAGCATCAGCCACTTCAGCAGCTTTCCTCAGAGGAGTACCAACCAAAGGCATTTTAGAAGCTGCAACCTGGAGTTCAGTGCACACTTTTACCAAGCACTACCACCTACCTCTCTACTCCAAATCCAGAGCAGGCTTTGCCACTGCAGTTCTGCAGGGCTTGTTAGCCTCACCAAATCCAATCTAGACCCAGCCACCCTGCCTAAGCTTTGGGATTCTACCCAAGTGTAATGACTGCAACAGTGAAACACGATGAACATAGTACAGTTGTGTACCTACCATAAATGTAGATGTTCGAGTGTATTCACTGTTGCAGTCTTGGTTACCCACCCACCATCCCCCTCTTTGCTGGGACTATTCTGTACTTCTCAACTCTATACCACCTATGTGGTGTATTTGCTTTTAGAAGAAGGAAATGTTTTTATTGATATATATGCATGGTTGTTTGGCATATTTTTATCTTTACAGCCATCATATCTGGGGGCACCTGACATCTGGGGCAAGAAAAACTGAAGAAAATGGCGTAGGTTGCAGCTTTTATACCCCTGGCGCACTGCCGTCAGGGAAAAGGCAACAGCAACCGACGCCGGATCAAGACTTTGGAACTCGGGCTGACTACGGGTCACATGCCAGCAGGATAACCCAAGTGTAATGACTGCAACAGTGAATACACTCTAACATCTACATTTATGGTAGGTACACAACTGTACTTTTTATACCCCTGACGACCTGACGTCATGGAAGAAGGGACAGCAACTGACGCAGGACCCCAGACTTTGTTAATCAGGCTGACTGAGGGCAACCTTCAAGCAGATTACCCTAATGTAATGACTGCAACAGTGAATGCACTCTAACATCTACATTTATGGTAAGTGTACACAACTGTACGTTCCTCAGAGCGCTCACATCCAGATGGGGGTAATCCCAGTTCCGTTGCCCTTTTGACCCATAAACCTGCCATTCACTGACTCTCCATATCTCCTCCTCTGATCTCTCCCATGGTTTCGGAGCCCTTTGATCTGAGATCCTTGAGGGTGTCTGTGATATGTCTCTTGTATTCACTTGAGACACTGAGGCTATGTGATGGGTTCAAGTTTTTTGTGCATAAATACATCTGGAACTGTAACTGGAACATATACTTAAGCTAACTGACTCATTACTTCAGACACACTCACGTGCATCTCCATAAATGCTTGCATTCACTCTGAATATACAAAATGGCTCTGATCTTGCATGTGCTCAGTAACTTGTATGCATGTACTGTCTAGCTGCAGTGGCTGACTGGGTACAAATACATACAATGATCTACAATTATCCCTCTTTGATTTGTTCAACATGCAATAGGAGAACAAGATATTTTACAAGCTAGATATCGCATAAACATTTAACAGGTGAATTCAAGTCCAAGTCATGCGTATTTCGGATTGATTCTAGAAATTCTTCCGATCTGGTCAGAACTTTGACTGGGTGTAGCAACAGACAGTTTCTGGGGATTCTTTTACAATTGGAACTTTGGGGATTACATCAGGATTACTTGAAGAAAGTAACACTGTCCTCTGGAACTCAAATAAGTGTAGTCACTCTGAGAAGTAAACATTGGCACAAGCAATCTGTTGCATCACTGAATACGGAGACTGGTAGTATGTCTTTGATTCCTTTTGAAATCCACTCCTTCAGATTCTACGATCTAAGATCTTGGTTCTTCACAAATATTTTTGATGATTCCCACTCAGTCATATCTTTGATTGCATTCTCACAATCTCCTTGTCTTAATGGTCTGAGAGATTTGCTGGAGTTATCATAGTACAACTTTTGTGACTGGTATTTTCTCAAAAGTGGAGTCTGTACCATTATGGTGTAGTCTGTACCATTATGGTGTTTGCATTTGGTATCAGTTGTTTACTGATCGATAGAGTTCTGGTTTGTCTGGACATTAGTCTCCGAGCAGGTGAGCCAAGCAAATTCTCTCGAGTAATGTTTCTGAGATTAAGTAGGTCCCAAGACTCAACAAATTTCTTAAACTGCTGACTTAAACTGTGCACCATTGTCAGATACAACCTTGTGCAGACTACCATGAACAGAAAAATGTCTCTAACTTTGTAGTGACAGTGCTGGTTGTTAAGGTTAATTTCAAACCAAATTAGTGTTAGTAGACTCTTATTCAGTGTTGACCATTCCATTCAAAAATATCAGTAGCAACTATCGACCATGGTAATTCAGGAATCTGGTTTAGCTGAAGTGTTTTTTTTTGTTGGTGCAATTTTAATGCTGTTAAAAATTGAACATGTTAATTTCCTTCTGTATATCTTTCGACATAGAAGGCCAAAATACAATGCCATGATGCAAAATCTTGATATATTCCTGTTGTAATTCTGAAGGAATTACCACTTTAGGTCCTTTCATGATGATCCCTTCTTCCATCAGAAGCTCGTCACTATAAGGAAAATACTTATGTATGTCAAGTGGTAAACTGGTTAGTCGTTCTGGCCTTCCATGACTAATGATGTTTCAGATTCTGGAGAATTGGGTCTGAAGCTGAATGATTTGAGTTCATCAAGGCGTGATGATGAAAAATTTGACTTCCATGAGTCCTATGACTTTGAAGTCTGCTTTCTCATTGTTGTGCTGTTCTCTTTGTCTGGATGCTCTTGACAAAGCATCAGCAAGGTATAGAAATTTGCCTTTTGTACAGGCAATATTGAAATTGTATTTTCGCAACTTTAATTGTAATACAGGTTGCGAGCATGCTGGGGGCTGTGTATTTGCTTTTTGGAATTGTCACTAGAGGTTGGTGGTCTGTCTCAACACCACTGCCAAAAGCTCTCTTTCAATTTGTGCATACTGCATTTTAGTTAAGTTAAACTTCTGGGGGCAGAAGCTACTGGTCTGCCTTCTTGATGACATGCTGTACCAAGACAAGACCATACTTTGAAGCATCACACAAAAGAGTTACAGGCTTATAAACATCATAATCTCTCAATGTGGGTGGACTGGCATTTTTTTTCATAACTTCAAATGCTTTTTGGTGGTATGCCAACCAGGACCAGTTTACATTTTTGCAAGTCAACTCACATGACTCTGCTGAAAGTTCAGTTGGGTCTGGGATGAACTTCCTAAATAGCTGACCATATGAACAAAATGTTATAAAGATGTGACATTTTCTGTAACTGGCATCTCAAGAATTGCTGTTTGCTTAGATCAGGTTGTAAGCCACAAATGGTAAACAAATGACCCACATAAGTAACTTCTTTCAGTTTGAATGTACATTTCTGAAGATTCAGTTTTACTTCACGTGGACGATCTATAACTTTCTTGAGGTTTCTGCCATGTTCGTCTTCACCATTGCCCCCTACAATAATGTCCGTTACTGTGCTAGCACATGGGTGACCAGGAAAAATTTGCTCCATTGCACGTTGAAATACTTCATTGGCAGAATTTATCCCAAATGGCATTATCAAAAGTCTGCATCTGCCAAATTGTGTACTGAAAATGGTTAACAATGAAATTTGTGATCCAGCGATATTTGCCGAAATGAACTTTTTGCATCTGAGCCAGAAAAAACAGTGGCATTTTGCCTAAGAGTGGCTACTTCTGCTGTGCACATCTGATGAGGACATTTAAGCACTTTGTTTAAATCTCTCGGATCAATATATATTTGAGTAGCATCTGAGCTGCTCTTATGAGCTACGACCATGGAGGATACCCATTCAGTTGGTTCTTATACTGGAGAAAGGACGCCTGAATTCATCACTTTGCCAAGCTCTGCTTTTACTTTGCTCTGCATTGCTACCGGAACCTTCCTTGCTGGTCTGACAACTGGACTGACTTCATGATTTAACTTCATGGAATATGTGACAGGAAGTTTGCCAAGCTCGTCTTTGAAAATATCAGCATATTCACTAAAAATGTGTGTAAAACTATCATTCATTTTTATATGGTGGACCTCTTTATTAAATTAAATCAATCCTATTCTCAAACTGTCTTTGAGGCCTAACAATGACTCCATGTGTCTTTTAACTACGTAAAACTGCAAATCAGAGCTGTTCCCAGCAGAATGGCATGTGAGAAGTACTATGCCATCAGTTTGAATCTCTTCACAATAACCAACTAGTTTTATACACTGAATCAGGTTTCTCACTTTTATTTTGGCAAATATTTGTGCTTATATGATGCACTTGGATCCAGTATCTACTTTATATGACATTGCACTTGGATCCAGTATCTATTTTAAGCTGCACAGGTTTCCCAGTAATTCAAACAGTACAAAATATTTCACTCTGCTGCCAACTGACAATCTACTGTAACTGTTTCATCAATCCCATAAACACCATCAACATAAGTTTGCTCATAGCTCTCTATCTGATCTACTTGCTTGTTCAGATGCTTTTTTAATAAAAGTATGTGCCACTTTAGACTTGCAAAGCCTTTTGAAATTATTCCACTTTTTACATTTGTGACACTGCTGACCAAAAGCTAAGCAATTTTCTCAGGTTTGACTGCTTCCACAATTCCGACCACTATCAATGAGGTTGGGTGTTGTAGCTTTGTGTTGTTACACAATCAGCATTCCACTGGCAGACACTACATGCACATTTTTCTCATTCTTAAGCATATTTGTATGCTTTTCTGTAAACTCATATTTGACAAATCTCAATGGCTTCACTGAACGTTAAATCACGGTCTCAAAGCAAACAAAATCTTTCTCACTGCATCATTTATTAACACCACACGCAAGCCTGTTTTATCAATTCATCTCTCAGATTGCCAAATCTGCACATTTTTGCTTTATTTCTTAAGTGAGTAATATATGCTGCTATAGTTTCACCTGGCTTTGGATTTCTTGTAAAACTACCTTTCCATTGTAATATTCGTTTGAGGGTTACACATTTCTCTAAATATACATTTTAAGCACTCTGGGTCTTCCCGCGTTTCAGCCTATATCACAATATCGAAGTTCTCCCCCTCCGTGCATACATGGAAATTGCATACACAAATGAATGTTCCCACTCAATGGCTTCCAAGACAGCTAAATTAAGAAGTATGAATGCCTTTGTACTTGTCTTTATCAGAAAATGCAGCCTGTATGAAAATATATTCTTGCTCAAGCACTCACCATTTCTCAGCAGTATTATCAAACACCAGCGATTCAGGTCTGCAAAATCCCTTTGCCATAACAAAAGTCGTTTAAATATAAGCATAGACCAGGTACTTGTAATTATGCTCAAATGCACAACAGTCTGTCTGAAAAGGCTTCAGTTTAACACTGAGAACATTCCAGAAACTTTGGGTACTTGAAAAAGTTTGTTAATGTGAGAAAGTAGTACACTGCAAAAAAGTCAGTCATTTTAGCCTTTTCAAACATTTTAACACTTAGAAAATTATTTTGAACACTTTTGTATTTATTTAAATGCTTCTGTTAGTATGCAGCCATTTCAAACATTTTCTTTATCTTTGCAATTATTTCGAATGTTTTGAATTCTTCGCCACTTATTCGGCGACTGAAAAATCATTTAAATGAGTTTAAGTACTTTTGAGTAACTGCTGACCTGTTTGCGAGTTGGCTGCTGTATATTTCTCTACTTCTAATTGCATGCTTTATGCTTTGCAAGTTGCTTCAACTTCAGATCCCATTGTGACACAATGTTGCAGGTCTCTTGTATTCAGATGAGTCACTGAGGCACTGTGATGGGTTCAAGTTGTTTATTGTATATAAACACATCAGGAGCTGTAACTGGAATGTATACTTAAGCTAACTGACTCTTACTTCAAACACACACGCATGTGCATCTTCATTCATGCCTGCATTCACTCTGACTATATGAAATGGCACTGATATTGCACGTGCTCAGTAACTTGTATGCACATGCTATCTAGCTACAGTGGCTAACTTAGTACAATATGCACAATGATCTAAAGTGTCTTCGTTGGATCTGAAGACAGGTCGTTCTTCAGCTCCGACCACATCTGAGTTATCTGGCTCCAATCCTTTTGGAGCAGGAGGACTCTCAGAGCTGAATCAGTGCTGGCTCCAGGGGGTTGGGGTCAACTCTGAAGCTACTGGAGCCTTCCTTGCCTCTAGGTGTTGTGGCACTGGACAGCTCTGGTCTGACTCCATCCTTGGGAAGGAGGCCTGCAGGGACTTTGGGCTCAGCATAGTGAACTTCAGCTCCAGTACTGCCAGCTTTTCTTTCTCCTCTGCTTTTGAGGAAGTGGAAAGAACCTTCTTTTTGCTTGGAGAGAGGACATCCTTGCCCCCTTCGGATCCTATATTACCATTGTGTCTTACTTCTGAGCCTCTTACTTCTATCCCATCAGGACAGCCAACTTGTTCAAGTCTCCAGTCAGTGCCTTAGGATGACTCTGTCACTTATAGTACCTCACCAGACCACTCCACTGATGAGGTCCCTAAGAGGGGAACATGCAAAAGGCAACACTTAAATTCCCTTCAGGCATCTCTCACTGAGGACATTGACTTTGATGATCCCAGATCTCTCCTGAGAAAGTCTCCATTGGAGAAATCCTTGAACTTATAAAATAGAAAGGTGGATGGTCTTCCAACACCCCTTCTCAGGAGGAGTTGATGTTCCTGGAGGCTTTCGAATCTGGCCTGACTCTGTTTTGGGTGACCCCCCCACCCGGCTGATGAGCTAATAGAGCTCGTCTCGTGCTGTGCATGGAAGAAGCCAGATGCTGTAGAGCCTATCCCCAAGCGCCCAGATAGAATTTTAGTGCCCACCCCTAAAGGACAGCACACTGGAGCAAGGGGGTCGTGATAGATGCATTGGTTTTGGCAGCAGTGACTAAGAAAGAAATCATAGAGCAGAGCTCATGTCCATTCCCATTAGCAGGGAGTCTGGGGGCTTGGACAGATTTGGAAAGCACGTTTACACTTCAGCAACCTTTCTTTGCCCTGTGGTCAGATTATTTAGTGCACTTCATAAGGTTGCAAAGAGATTAACAAAAGAGCTCTCAAAATATTTGTGGAGGACCAGAACAAGATTTCTTCACAACTGACCCATCCTTCACTCCATGTCTAATGCATCTGTGAGGCTGATATCCCATATTGCAGAAGGTACCTCACGGGTGGCAGGTTTGGACATAACCATCAGGAAATGTTCCTGGATGCGTCTATGCAATTTTGTGGTGCATTTAAAGTCTCTGTTCATCAGGGTTTCTTTTGATGATCACTGTTGGTGAAGGAAGCACACTCCAAAAGGTGAGCGAGACAGAACAACCTTGTCTGCTGTTGGGATCTGTTTTTTACTTCTTAGAGACCTTTTTCCTCTGAGTCAACAAGGAGGCAGAAAGATGTGGTTTCACAAGTCCAAGGTCCTTTCCAAGAATCTTGAAGTAATGGTTCCCCCAAAGGCAGAGGGGGGATCTCTAATGGAAGACACTGACCTCGTGGCAGAGGTGGCCCGCTGAATTAGGGTTTCCAGGATTCCTTCTCAAATTAAACCCTACCAGTGCACCTGAAAGGTTGCCTGGCTGCTGTTCTCTGGAGGCAGTCAAGGGGGTCTTGTTTCTGCACCACAAAGCTTGGACATCCATCACAAAAGTTTCTTGGGTGCAGAGGATCATATCAAGAGGTTATTTTATACCATTTTCCCATATTCACCCCTACTAAAATGAAAGGATTCCCTTATGTCCCGTCCAAAGGGAGGCAGCAGCCTTGGAGATAGAGAAGCTGCTTGAAAAGTCACCCAGAAGGTCCGACCCCCAGTCAGATTGAATCTGGAGCCACCTCAAGATTCTTTAGTGCCAAAGAACATAGGGGACTTGAGACACATCCTGGATCTCAGCAGACTAAACCAATATGTGAAATATTCAAGGTTGTGGATAGTCACTGTTCAGCCCATTTTGCCCCAGCTGTGAAAGGATAAGTGGATGTGTTCGATGGGAAGATCTATCACATCAAAATGAACAGGTGCTCAGGAAGATATCTGTGCTTCTGTCTGGGAACCAGTCACTACCAGTTCTGAGCACTACCCTTTGGTCTCACCACAGCCCCGGGGTGTTCACCAAATGTATGGCAATGGTAGCAGCTCAATGAGACTGCTGGGATTCAAAGTGTTTCCGTATCTGGGTTATCGACTCCTGACTGCTCTGGCCGAGCATCTACTTTTTCAAGCAAGGGACTAAATGTTCTTGTGTTTCTGTCTAGACATCACAGTCAATTATAGGAAGTTACAGCTCACGTCTGTACATAATCTGGAGCTCACAGTTGCTCTTCTAGACAGTCAATCAGATAACATCACTTCATCCAGCAAGCTAAGACCCTCAGATCCGAGGTCATGGAAGTGATCTCACATTCTTCTCCAGCACAACTAGTCTTGCGAGCCTTAGGGTCTATGGCAGTATCTGTTACTCTGGTTCTTTTTACCAGATTTCATATGCTGATTCTGAAATTGATTGTATGGGCATAAACTATATAGCACAAAAAACTATTTCTGTTTTCCAGCAGCCCTTGTATACACCAGTCAGGATCACACAAGTTTGCAAGAAATATCTTTGGTGGTGTCAAGCCCACCACTGCTACCAGTATGTGATGGCCACCAATGTGCATCATTCCCACGCTGGGCCAGTAATCAAGGAGCCTGAATCCTCTCCACTGATATTGGAGAGGGACGTGCACTTGTAATACAAATGAATACAGTCAGTATTTCCAGATGCAGACCTCTCTGCATCAAGTACAGTTTCCCTTAAGAGCACAAAGGGAACACTCAGCATGGGATCTGGATGTCTTTCTCCCTCCAGGTCCCCAATAAGACTCCCCACTGGTACAGCTGTAGGGTTAGGTTCTCAGCCGAGTGTCCAAGCCAAGTCATCCAGCACTCCCTCTGTAAACTCAGTGCATCTTGTCTCTGCCCCAAGTAGCTGACCCACGCGCACACACTTTCTCTCTCTCAGAGATTTGATTTACATACACCTGGGAAAGGCTGGCACAGGTCTACCTGCTGTGTACCCTTCAGACCAGAGTATAAGGTTGTTACCACCACCACTACCAGAATATGCCACAATCAGCTACTCTAAGGTCCTTAACAAAAGGTGTCCAATTATACTGTATAATACTAATACAAATGGTCATAGTTCAAGACAGCTAAGCTTCTGGAGTGGCCCACAATGTCACCAAATAAATATAAGCACACTCAAAGGTTAAATGTGTTGTCCTCTCTCGCCTTCATTCTTACCAGGATGGGTTCGGACCTGACTCCGGCTTTATATATAAGCTCGAAGTCTTCCACTAGGTTGTGGCTAAACCCTATCCCAGCATGCAGTAGGCAAATTCCCCAGATCTCGTTTTCTGCTAAACAAAACCGGGTGCCTCGTTCCACTAGCTGTGGCTAAGTATAGCATTTATAATATTTTTTGCTGTAAAAGGTTACTGTTTTCAGTCTTGTTAAATAGTTTTTTTTCTGCTATATAGTTTACTTCAGTTTGTTGCAGCTGTTTTCTGTTGTTGGCCGTCTTTCATTTGGCCTTATTCTCCCTCTCCCGGCTACCTTAAGACTTATTTAGCCCATTTAAGTTAGAGGGCTCTTTCTCTGGTTGTGTTTTCTGTTCAAAGTTCTCCTTATGGACAGTTTTAGACAACTGCCTCCCATTAGCCCATTTGTTAGAGGACTTTCTTCTTTCCCCATATTTTTCTGTCTCTTGTCCTGGGCATAGCCCATGTAAGTTAGAGGGCTGTGCCCTCTTTAAATCCTTAAGTTCTTATATCTGTTTTAAAAGTAAAAAAAAAAAATTCAAATTTTCTAGCTATTTTCTTTTCAGTTACAATGTTTTCTAAGGATACAAAACAATCCAGGTTTCAAAAGATGGAGAAAACCCAGCAAACAAAAGAGTCAACCTTGGTTCAGTTAAATCAAAAATGTAAGAAGCAGAAGACCAACAAGGACCAAGACAGCTAAAACCATAAATTTAATTGTAAAACCTAAAAGATAAGTACACAATTCCTTCATCAGATCAAAGAACAAAGTGTGTTTAATTGTTTACACTTGACCAATCACAGACTCAAAGGGGCTTCTGCCACTTCTGTTGTACACAATCGAACAATCGAACAGAAGTGGCAGAAGCCCATTGGATAACGGATTTACAAGCTGATAACCCCCCAGGGTTGAATGGATATCTCCCCCTAAAACCCATTTTGAGAGAATGCAAGCTCAGGCACTGAAATAGTTCACTTGCTACAAACAAGAGGCTCTGAAAATGAGAGAGAGGTGTGGTGCAGCTTTGAGTCTGTGATTGTTCAAGTGTTGCTTAAAACAGTTAAACACGCTTTGTTCTTTGATCTGATGAAGGAATTGCCAAAAGTGCTTATTTTTTTATGTTTTACAATTAAACTTATGGTTTTAACTGTCTTGTTTTTTTGCTGGTTAGGTTTCAAAAAGTGTGAAGAATGTGGACAAAACATTTTGACACAGACACAATTGTCTGTTGTGTGGGAGCTGTCTATCTCCAGGAGTCTTGCTCTATGTCCTTGTTTTAGCCATAGAGCTCTCCTGGAGAGGAAAAACAAATTAATGTTGAGAGGATTGTTAAAAACCCCATTCTCATTGGCAAAACAAGAAGGTCTGGTTTTGCAAAAATCTAACAAATCTACTGCAAAGTCTGATAAGTCTGAGGAGAGATCTTCCTCGTCCAGTGCTCCACTGGAGCCATCAAAAAAGGTTGCAAAAATCTCGACACCGGATCCAAAAGCCTATCTGATCCAGAAAGTCTACAGCCCCACACCATTTGTCTCGGTGGCGACAGAATTTGAGATTTGGAGCCGGTCTCCATCCTTGGAGCCATTCTCCCCCAACGCTAAGATCACCTGTTCTACAGCCTTCCAAGTCTCCAGCCCCTCGACTCGGTCTTCCAAGAACTTCTCCAACGTGGATGGAGTGGTACAGAGGTAGTTAAGGACACCAGCGTTGGCCAAATGATTATCGGATCCAACCCAGAGGGCTTCAGATCTGACCACATCCTCCCCTTTTGCTCAGATTCCTCTTCCGATCTGACCTCCGACTTCGGAGTCTGAATGTCCTGAGCTGATTCTAGTGGAACCTTCAGATCAGAGACCTATATTGGGATCTTCGGATCCAACCATTGCTCCGACATCCTCAGCTCTATCAGAACTTGAGGAGTCTAGGAGCCGACGCTCTCCAGTCAGGTCCAGGGAGGTGAGTCTGATCTAACCTCGCCTCTCGAGGCATCAGTTTGTGTGAGCTCTGCTCCTACATCAGCCTCGGGCCCGTCCTCCTTGCTCTTTGGATCCAGGAGACATTCTGGGATGTGCTTGTGACTTTGCAGAGCCCTTTAAATCTTCCTTTGTGACCGCCCTGTTTGATGGCTCATCTATGTTCGGGCCCAAAGTCAAGGACACACTAACCAGGTGTAAGCAAGAAGGAAATACTGTGTCTGCCATAGGAGTCCGTTTTTCCCTACCTACCCGACCATATCCCATAGGTCAGAAAGGAAGTGGAAAAATGTGGTTTTCGAAAATCTCAGAGCTTCCCAGGGTGAATCTTCCCCCAGGGGCAAAGGGGGAAGTAGTAATGGAAGACACCGACCACATGGCAGAGGGGGTCCGCAGAATCAGGGCAACAGTGAATCTTTCTTTGGTAAGCCCTTCCAGCACTCCTGAAAGGATGCTCGCCTGTCCATCTCTGGAGGCAGTCAGGGGCTGCTTTTCTTTGTACCCAGAAGCCTGGCAACAAGTAAGACAAATGGGTACAAAGCATCTCATCCAGAGGTTACTCCATACCCTTTTCCTTCCTTGTCCACCCAGTCAAAGGGAACAGGCAGCATTAGAAGTTCAAAGGTTGCTAGACAAGAATCATCCAAACAGTCCCAGCAGACCAAAGGAGATCCGGAACTTACTCAAGATTCTTTTTAGTTCCAAAGAAAAGGGGACTGGAGACCATTTCTGGATCTCGGCAATCTAAACAAATCAGTACTCCCCTTTTCTGGAACAAGACGACTGGAACAAGACGACTGGATGTGCTCGATAGACCTCCAGGATGCGTTTTACCACATAAAAATAGACAGGCAATCCAGGAGACACCTGCGCTTTCAGCTGGGAGCCGGTCACTACCAGTTTTGAGCTTTGCCCTTTGGCCTCACTACAACCCCAGTGTGTTCAAATGCATGGCAGAAGTAGTAGTTCACTGGAGGCGCCTAGGATTCCGGGTGTTTCCATACTTAGATGACTGGCTCCTAACTGCCACCACCAAGCATCTACTAATAAAAACAGACACCACCTTGCAGCTCTGTTGTCGCCTAGGAATTACAATAAACTACAAGAAATTTGCCTTGATTCCTTCTCAGCATGTTGTGTTTGTAGGAGCAGAATTAGATTCAACAGACCTCTTCCAGAAAGAGTTCAATTTCTACGACATCAGGTTCTAAATCTGATCACAAAGAGAAAAAAAACGCAAGCAAAAACCTTGATCTCCTTAACACGTCTACACATGAGAATTTTACAGTGGCTACTGTCCTATTCAGTGGTTGATGCAGGAAATGCTGATGTCTCACAAAATTAATAGAAACTTGCAAAAAAAAAAAAAAAGACTTAGTTGGTGGCTGTATTCCACTCGTGTGATGCTAGGTCGACTATTTGTACTTTCCCCAACCATTGGCCACAATCGCCACGGATGTCTCTCCGGTAAGGGGGGGGGGGCTTATCTGGGAAAGTTAGTCCAAGGCAGCTGGCAGGATCATGAGGCCCATTTGCACATCAGTATCCTAGATGACAGCTGTGCTTCTAGCGTGTAAAAGCATTTCAGGACTCTCTACTGCTGGGAACTATTGCAGTACAGAAAGAATGTCAGTTGTGTGATACATAAACAAGGAGGAACGAGATCTTACCCCGTTTGTCAACAGGCCCTGAGAGTATGGCATTGGGTGACCTCTGCCCAACACTTTCTAATGTACATCCTGGGGAAATCCAAATGAATAGTAAACAAACTCAACAGACCAATTCTGATGCCTCATGAGTGGTCCCTAAAACAGGAAGTAGTGGAAAAGATTTTCCGCAAATGGAGCCAGCTTTGCTGCGACCTTTTTGCGACATCCATGTATGCCAAATGCAGCAGCTACTTTGCTCTTATCCCCCCTCCAGGAGAGTCACCAAGGGATGCACTTGTTCATGATTGGCCCTCTGGTCTCCTCTACGCTTTTCCTCCCTTTCCATTAATACGCAAAGTGCTTCAGAAAGCCAGTTGCTTGGGAAGGGACTTGATACTCATTGCCCCATACTAGCCTCATCGGATCTGATTCTCCTTCCCTGTGGCCTATCTTCAGGAGCAGCCTTGGATTCTGGACCCAATTCCAGACCTTTTGACTCGTGCATCAGTTCCACTCCATCCTTCCTTTCAGACCCTCAAATTGACAGCTTGGCTGCTCCAATTCCAACCATAGCCAGGTTTCCTATCCTCTCCATCAGTTAAACACATCCTAATATCTTCTCATAGGGCTTCCACGAGAAAGATGTATATAAGCAAATGGAAAAGATTCTCATTATGGTTTCTCATAACCACATTGATCCTTTTACTGCCCAGTTAATTCCATTCTAGAATTCATAGAAAAATTATTCAGTGAGGGTGCAGTTGCAGCTGCCATTAGAGTTCAACTAGCAGCGATATCTAGTTTTCATATAGGTGAATCTGGCCTCAATATCCTGTCTCATGCTATGCAAAGTGATTCTTGAAGGTACTTTATTACTTCAACCACCTATCAGAGACCCCCCAGCAACATGGGACTTAATTTTTTCATCCTATCTCATTTAATTCCCCCCCCGTTGAGCCAGCATCATCTTGCAAACTCAAGTTTTTAACATGGAAAACTATTCTCTTGATGGTAATTACCTCTGCTAGTAGAGTGTCAGAGCTGCAAGCCTGGTCAATAAACCCACACTACTTGATTTTCCAAAGAGACAGGGTCTCCTTACGAACAAACCCTTCCTTTTTTCAAAAGTATGTTTAGAGTCCAATTTGAACCAATCTATAGAGATACCAGTCTTTTACCCAAATTACAGGAATTCGGCAGAATACATGTTACATCACCTGGATGTTTATAGACTATTGCGTTTCTACTTGCACACGACTAAGAAGTACAGAAAATTTGATCAGCTATTTGTATCTTTTTTAGATTCAAAGAAAGGTACTTCGGTCTCAAAAGTGACACTTTCAAAATGGCTTTCAGATTGCATAACCTTCATCTGTAAATCTCAAAACAGAGATCTTCCCCATAGAGCTAAAGCCCACTCTCCAAGAGTCATTGCAACCTCTTCCGCTTTTCTGGCTAGACTACCAACTGATACCATTTGTGCTGCAGCAACATGGGCAAGACCACATACCTTTAATATTCATTACAAAGTCTATTTGGCCTCCAGGAACGGGGCCTCCTTTGGTTCCATGATTCTGAAGAATATTCTCCCTTTCGTCACCCAAGAAAGATGGTGCTAGGGATGCTGTCCCGGCCCGGTAAGAATGAAAGATGGTGCTAGGGATGCTGTCCCAGCCCGGTAAGAATGAAGACGAGATGGGATAACAACACATAAGGATGTTATGTACTCACCATCACGTCCATGTGTGTTATCTTCACCTTCATTCTTACATCCCACCCTCTGTCCCCCGGCCATTTTTACTCCTGGAAGACTGAGTTGGTACAATTGGATATTATTCTCTGGCCTTCTTTATTGAACTGCCTTTATTTTTATTACTCTTATTATAACTGCAAACAAGATTTGGGGAACTTTCCTAGTGCGTGCTGGGATAGGGTTTAGCCACGAGCTAGTGGAAGACCTCAAGCTTGTATATAAAGGCAGAGTCTGATCCGAGGATCGGACCCAAACCCATCCTGGTAAGAATGAAATCGAAGATGGACAACACACATGGAATGTTATGGTGAGTACATAACTTTATACTTTCTACAAGGAACAGCCACAATAAAAGTTATAAATATATTTAATAATAAGAGAACATGGACATATTGAATATATATTGACAGTAAAGCACAGAGTTCAAATCACAGAAAATGTTGACATTAACACTGGTGGACAGACTCCTACAAATAAAAAAAAAAAAACACTTTGAACTAAGCTTCACTATATTCCTTACTGAATCCAAGAGAATTTTACTGGTCCCTGGTTAAGTTACTACTGCAAGACAAGATGCTGTGGGTGAGCGTCTTTGTATTTATGCTTCCCAAACAGAATACTCTATACTCTGAGATTTCTGTCTTTAATATCTAAAATATAAAGTCCTCATAACCAACTTAACACTCCTAACTATATTCTTACCTGTCCTGACCTCAGCCTATCTCCTAACCCACGTTGAAAAATCCAATCAGTTCCTCTATAACCTCCCTCCAAGACAAACAACCACTGTTGATATCTTCCACCCCCATAAACACATTAACATCATTTCCACGCCCTGTTACGTCACCTCAGTACCATCAATGCACACACACAAAGCTTAACAACCTGATTACAAAGAAATGGAAACTCCTAATAAACTATTCACACAACCCCATATCTAAACCACTAAGCCCTATCTTAAGGGATGGTGACATACACCCTAATCCAGGCCCCTACCATAGCAGCTACAATAAATATCCACTGCACATCTTACCTAAACCCGCCTACCTTAAGCAAACTCTCTACTTATAGCACACCTCAATACCCGCAGTATCAATAACAAAATTGCCCACATTCATGCTCTCCTCGAAACTCACTCCTTTGACATTTTCTGCCTTTTGGAAACATGGTTAAAACCAGGAACTAAGGATAATGAAATTATCCCTCCTGGCTATAACATATTGAGACAAGACCGCTTAAAACGTAAGGGCGGGGGAGTCGCACTCCTCTACAAAAATGGGCTACAGATCCTCCTCTATAACTGAAAACCCACCCTTGCACAAATAAGGCTGAAGTCCTAATCTCCAAACAGCAAATCAACCCAAACAAATCCCTCTATGTGATCTGTATCTACTTACCCCCTGGTAATAACAACACTATAATAGAAGATATTCTTAGCTGGGTGTCCTCAACTTACCCTCAAGAAACAATAGTACTAGGTGACTTTAACACTGACTGGAAAACCATTAATACCACTAACCCTTCCACACACATTAATCTCCATGGTTTTATTCAAACTATCAACTTAACGACCAGAATCAACAAACCAACAAAAAAAGAGCACTTTAGACTGGATACTTATAAATAAAGACCCACATACTTATAATGTAGGTACCTTACCAGATGATCTAAGTGATCATATGCTAACTTATATAAGACAAAAGAATGATATCTCTATCACTCCAGCCTATAGGATAACACGAACAAAGAAACACTTTAACCCTGTACTCTTCCAAAACGAACTCAAAGCTTGTGACTGGAAACCTGTAAAAATACTCCCACTAGATGAAGCTGTCAAATATTTTAACTCTAAATTTCTTGCAATCCTAGATGAGCATGCACCCAAACGATCTATTAGAATAAAATCCAAACCAGCCCCCCGGCTAACAAAAGAGACTGGACAAAAAATACTACTTAGAAATAAAGCTTGGCACAATTGGAGAACTAACAGAACCTCCCCTGAAAGACAAACATTTAGACAGCTGAGAAACATAACTAAAAAGGCTATCCTGTCTGACAAAAAGAACTACTATAGTAAGCTACAACAAACACACCACAAGCAGCCTCAGAAATTTTGGACTAACATCAATAGACTCCTCAAACCTGGTCACTCTAGCACACCATCCCCTCATGATGCTGATCATAACACTCCACTTCAAATAGCCAACAACTTCAACACCTATTTCACAGAGACCATACAGTCCCTAGCTAGTCAGCTTTCCACTGATAACATGAGGCTCCCTTCTACAGCTGGATCTCTACCAACTTTTACATTTCATCCTATTTCAACAACTTTCATCTACAAAATCCTACTAAAGCTTAATCCTTGTACTCCTTCAGCTGATCAGTTACCTTCTGAGTATTTGCAAATAGCAGCGAAAGTTATTGCCTTTCCCATATCCATCCTACTGAATAGAACCATTAATGAAGGCATCATTCCAGACATCTGGAAAATCTCCCACATCATCCCCCTACATAAAGGTGGTAAATCCAACGACTACTCTAATTACAGACCAATAGCTTTCCTATCACGCTTGGCTAAAGTCATGGAAAAATGCATTCACCATCAGTTACTCAACCACCTAACTAAACACAATATTCTGGCTACATGCCAGTATGGCTTTAGGCCATTTCATGGCACTACCATTGCTCTATCTTTCACTGACACCATTAATAAGAAACGTAATAACAACATCCTCTCTTCTGCTCTCTTCATCGACCTTTCAAAGGCTTTTGATATGGTTAATCATCCCCTACTTATAAATACTCTTGAACTTCTTGCTCTAGATCCCCCAGTTATACAATGGTTCAAGTCTTACCTTAACAATAGGCAACAGGCAGTTCTCTGGGAAAATAAACCATCATTCCTCCTACCAGTCACCCTTGGAGTCCCCCAGGGCTCCATTTTAGGACCTCTTCTCTTTTCTTTATTCATCAACAACCTTCACATAGCAGTCCCTGAAGCTACCTGCATTCAATATGCCGATGATTCCACACTTATATGTTCTGCTAACTCCACATCTGAACTACTCTAACTCAAAAAGTATTTAACTTAGTTGAAGACTGGTTCCTAAAACGCTGCCTTCTTTTGAACACCAAAAAAACCAAGCTTCTACTCTTTCCACCCACCAGTAGGTCCTCTCCTATTGATCTCTCTATTATATCTAACAACGGTACCCTTATCTCTCCCGAACAAACTACCAAACTATTAGGAGTCACAATTGATCACCTCAACTTTGATATGCATATAAATAACACCATTCAAGCAGTGAACAGAAAAATTGGCTCCTTATACAGAATCAAACCCTTCCTAACTCCTCTAGCTAGAACCATCATTGCCCACTCTCACTTAATCTCAACTCTTCTCTATGCTTCTCCTATTTATACTAATCTAAAAAAAAATAATCTTCTCAAACTATCTTACTCCTATAACAATATTGCCAGGTTTGCCACTGGAAATGCATTTCAAACACACCACTGTCTGAATCTTAAGCAGCTTGACTGGCTTGAACTCCCTATCCCTAACATGCTTACTTTTTCCCAACTCACCATTGCTCACAAAATCTTTTACCAACCTAATAATACTCCAATTCTCGCTAACCTCATTACCCCTTATAATAATCTGATTTCTCTATGCTCTTCAGGTAAATTACTTGCTAGTATAAGTAAGTCCAATAACTTGTAAGTCCAATAACTTGTCAGGTGACAGCATTTTCTCCAATACTGTTGGGAAACACTGGAACCTTCTACCTACTAATCTAACTCTACTTCCATCACTGTCATTCTTTAAGCAAAAACTCAAAATTCACCTAAAATCACACTGGTTATGTCCCTGCACTAACCCTGATTAGTTATTTTAATTAATTAATTAATTAACCACCTTTCCTTTTTTCTTTTTACTGCCTATGGTTCTACATCTCACTCTATATATCCCTCTGTATGCTAATTATCTGGTCTCCGAAAACTTATAACCACAAGTGTTTATGTTAACCAACAATGAACTATAGTGTATCTCGCTTATCAAACAATCTCACAACTGTTATATTATTGACCTACTTGTATTTTTACTTTAAATATGCCTTCTTTTGATTGTATATACCTCTTATTATTTTTTTTGTACTTGTTTTTGTTATATAATTGCATAATACTGTTTATACTATGTTGGAGCTTTTCTCCCCGGGCCTCTACTGAAAATGGAAATTTATCCAGTTAGACTAGCCCGGTCAACAAATGTAAAATAAAAAATAAAAATAAGAGGGCTGGCAGAATGACCTCATTTGGTCACCTTGACTCTAGGTTCTGTCAGTATTGGCCTTTGAAGCTGATACAGGAATTTAGCACAGACAGCCACAGTATACATCCCAGTGGTTATGGCAGTGCCTGGGCCCTCCCCTCTTTCCATTAAGTTAATGAATAAAGGCTCTTTCCCAGACCCATTGTCTCCAGTCCTATTCAGCACTGTGGGTGCCATTTTAATGGTTTAACAGCGTATTTACATTTCCCTTGGTTTTTCTTAAAGTAAGATAGCTGGTACATTTAATTCTGTTGCAGTAATACTTGTACATTTCTTTTCACTACAGCAGAGTGCACTGTTGATGCATTTTAACAGAAGCAAACCTCACCAATACATTTTCAGTACAAACCAGTTTGATATACAAATGCCATGCCGTTCTAATACATTTGTAACACAAGCATCTTGCATAAATCAGTTTGATATTCCAAGGACATATCATTTTTTACAAAACTCCAGCTGGCCATGCTGGCACTTGCCCATACAGTCACACCTCTCCCCCCTTGAAAACTCAAGCAAATTTTTCAAGTGACCCTTGTGAAACATGGCTTGATAAAAATAAGCCGATATGGGAATGTTACCTATTCCCTGTCATGAGACCCCATCTGCATTGGCATTGCTGACCCCACTACGATGTTGTACTTTCATGTCATATGCCTGCAATCCTAAGCTCCACCTTAATAACTTGGCAGTTTGCTGTCTGTATGTAGCCATGTTAAGGGATTGTGGCCTGTAACTACGGTGAAGTTCCTTCCATACAGAAAACGCTAAAGTTTCTGCAGTGCCCATACTATGGCTAGACATTCCTTTTCTACAGCTGCAATAACATTCCTTTCTGGGTTGGAGTCTACGGCTGAGATGTACCACTGGGTGCTCTCTTCCCTCTGAGTAAACCTGGCTAAGTACAGCCCCCATCCCATGGTTTGAGGCATCCACCTGCACAACAAATTCTTCACTGTTATCTGTACTGGCTAACACAGGAGGTCCTCCCAAAACTCATTTAAACTCCTGGGATGCCTGCTCACATTCTGGGGTTCACACTACCTTATTTGGTCTGTTTTTCCTGGTCAGGTCTATAAGGAGAGCAGCTATGGTAATGTAATTTGGGATAAACTTTCTGTAGTACCTTGCTGTGTCCCTAAGAGTGCCTTCACCTGCTTTTTGGTAACTGGGCAGCTTTGCCAGAATGGCTTCCACTTTGGCATGTTTGGGCCTGATCTTGGCACTCTCCACTCTGTCCTAGGTAGGAGACCTCTGCCATACCCACCTGACACTTGCCGGGCTTAATGGTCAACTCTGCAGTCTGTCCAGCACCTCCCTGACATGCTGAAGGTACTTTTGCCAGGAATGGCTGTAGATGGCAATATCATCCAGGTGAGCAAGGGTGTAATCTCCTGGTAGGATTCAATCCACCAGCCTCTGAAAAGTCGCTGGGGCATTTTTCATCCCAAAGGGCATCTTTGTGAACTCATAGAAGCCAAAAGGAGCGTCAGAGGCTGACCTCTCTAGCATTGGGAGTCACAGGCATCTGCCAGTAGCCTTTGGTAAGATCAGTAGTGTTCAGATACTTAGTCTCACCCAGCCTCTCTAGGGCTTCATCTGTCCTAGACATGGGGTAAGCATCTGACCCTGTGTGACTGGTTTTCTGTAGTCCACACAGAACCTGGTGCTGCCATCCTTCTTTGATACCAGCACCACTGGGGAGGCCCAGGGACTCCTGGATTACTCACAGTTCCAATATCTCCTGTATCTCCTCCCTTAGAGTCGGACTCGGGCATCCTGTAAAGAGGCCTGCTTTGTAGGTCTTTGTGACCCTGTATCCACATGGTGTTGCACCTGGTGGGTGCACCCTGGTTTCCCATTAAAAATGTCCCCAAACTCCTGTAACACTGCATGGATTTCTCGAGCTAGGGTAGAGGATAGCTGCTGGGACATTGCTACCCCTTCCACTGAGGTGTCAGTCCGAGCCTTACTAAGGAGATCAGTCACCAGATCCCCCTCATACTCCTCCTGCCATCCACTGCAAATACTCAGCACAAGGGCCTCCCTGTCATGGTAAGTCTTCATCATGTTAACATGGTACTTTTGTCACTGCCTCCTGCCTAGCAGTTCTACCATGTAGTTAAACATCACCGACCTTCCTTACCACCTTCAAGAGTCCTTTCCCAAGCTGCCTGCAGTTTGTGTCTGACAGGTATGAGAACCATCACCTGCTGCCCCACAGCATACTCTGACTTGAGCATTCCTGTCATACCAGCCCTTTTTCTGCTGTTGGGCTCCTGCCAAGTTCTTCTGGGCCAAACTCATGAATTCCCTAAGCCTTGTCCTGAGGTTTAGGACATGTGCCACAATAGACTCCTTGTGGGATTCACACTTGCCCTCCCACTCATCATGAATCATATCTAAAGGCCCCCTCACCCTGTGCCCATACAGCAGCTCAAAGGGTGAAAAACCTGTGGATTCCTGGGGCACCTCCCTGTATCCAAACAATAGAAGGGACAAATATTTATCCCACTCTCTCTCAAACTCATCTGCAAATGCCCGTAGCATGGTCTTTTATTGTGGAATTTAACCTCTCCACAAGACCATTAGTTTGGGGCATGTTAGGGAGTTGTCTTTAGGTGCTTCACTTCACTTCACATTGATCCCACAGACAAGGCAGCAGGCCTGACATGAAATTGGCACCTCTGTCGGTCAGTATTTCTCTTGGGAAAACTACCCTGCTGAAAATCTCTACCAAAGTATTTGCCACCTTTTCTGCCTTGGAGGACAGAGCCACCATCTCAGGGTATCTAGTAGCGTAGTCTACTACCACTAGGATATACTTCTTCCCAGTGGAACTTGGTACTCAGAGGCCCCCGGATATCCAGAGCTGCCTGCTTAAATGGCTCGTCAGACACAGCAAATGCATCAAAGGAGCTTTGACCTTGTCTCCTGCCTTGCCTACTTTTTGGCACTGCTCGCAGGTCCTGCAGTACCCTATTACATCCTTGTCAATCCCAGGCCAGTAAAAGTTCTGCATAATATGTCTGTTGGTATGTTTTATGCCCATATTACCTGCAAAGGGAATGTCATGGGCTATGGCTAGAAGTGCCAGGCGGTAGGCTCTGGGCAGTACCAACTGCTGTTACCTCACCTTCTAGCCGTCCCTCAGGGGTCCACACACTATACAGTAATCCTTTCTAGGCACTCCATCCAAGGGAACTTCAGTACCCATCAGCAGTTGTGGCTCACCTTCAGTCTCACTGCTACAGGGCATCTCCCTCACTGAAGTAGCCACATCACTTGGCTTCAGTTGTGTGGGTTTCCCCCCAGGCTACCACACCCACAGGCCTGTCTCTAATATCACTGCATGCACACAAGTTACTTCTCTTTCGGCTGTTCCTGTTAGGGGTCGCCACAGTGGATCATCTGTTTCCATTTCTTCCTGTCATCTGCATATTGCTCTGTTACACCAACCACCTGCATGTCCTCTCTCACCACATCCATAAACCTTATCTTAGGCCTTCCTCTTTTCCTCTAACCTGGCAGCTCCATCCTTCGCATCCCTTTTGCCAATATACCCAGCATCCCTCCTCAGCACATGTCCAAACCAAGCAATCTCACCTCTCTGACTTTGTCTCCAAACCATCCAACCTGAGCTGACCCTCTAATATACTGATTCCTAATCCTGTCCATCCTTGTCACACCCAGTGCAAATCTTAACATCTTTAACTCTGCCACTTCCAGCTCTGACTCCTGCCTTTTTGTCAGTGCCACTGTCACCAACCCATAAAATATAGCAGGTCTCACTACCCTCTTGTAGACCTTCCCTTTCACTCTTACTGGTACATATGTCACAAATCACTCCTGACACTCTTCTCCACCCATTCCGCCCTGCCTGTACTCTCTTCTTCACCTCTCTTCCACAGTCACCATTACTCTGAACTGTTGATCCCAAGTACTTAAACTCATCCACCTTCGCCACTCTACTCCCTACATCCTCACTCCCCATTCCTCTATCCTCCCTCTCATTCACACACACACATTCTGTCTTAGTCCTGCTTACCTTCATTCCTCTCCTCTCTAGAGCATATGCCCACCTCTCCAGGCTCTCCTCAACCTGGTCCCTAATCTCACTACAGATCACAATGTCATCTGCAATCGTCATAGTCCATGGGGCCTCCTGTCTGATCTCGTCTGTCAACCTGTCCATCACCATTGCAAATAAAGGGCTCAAAGCTGATCCTTGGTGTAACCCCACCTCCACCTTAAACGCATCTGTCACTCCCACTGCAGACTTCACTACTGTCACACTACCCTCGTACATATCCTGAACGACTCTTACATACTTCTCTGCCACTCCTGACTTCCTCATACAATACCACAACTCCTCTCTAGGCACCCTATAATATGCTTTCTCCAAGTCAACAAAGACGCAATGCAGCTCCTTCTGACTTTCTCTATATTTCTCCATCAACACTCAGAGCAAACATTGTATCTGTAGTGCACTTTCCTGGCATGAAATTGTACTGCTGATCACTAATCACCTCCCTTCTTAACCTGGCTTCCACTATTCTTTCCCATAACGTCAAGCTGTGACTGATCAGTTTTATCCCTCTGTAGTTACTACAGCTCTGCACATCATCCTTATTCTTAAAAATAGGTTGCAAAACAATTTTTCTCCACTCCTCCTCTGACTTTCCAAATTTCATTAAACAATCCAGTTAAAAACTCCACTGCCATTTCTCCTAAGCACCTCCATGCTTCCACTGGTATGTCATCTGGACCAACAGCCTTTCCATTCTTCATCCTCTTCATAGCTGTCCGTACTTCCTCCTTGCTAATCTGTTTCACTTCCTGATTCAATATCTCCACATCATCCAACCTTCTCTCTCTCATTCTCTTCATTCATCAGTCCCTCAAAGTACTCTTTCCGTCTGCTCAACACACTCTTCTCGCTTGTGAGTATGTTTCCCTCACTATTCTTTATCACCCTTACGTGATGCACATCTTTCCCAGCTCGGTCCCTCTGTTTAGCCAATCGGTACAGGTCCTTTTCCCCCTCTTTAGTGTCCATCCTTTCATGCAACTCTCAATATGCCTTATCCTTAGCCTTCTCCACCTTACTCTTTGCCATGCTCCTGATCTCCTTATACTCCTGTCTACTTTCTTCATCTCTCTGACAATCCCACTTCTTCGCCAGCCTCTTCTTCTGTATACTTTCCTGTACTTCCTCATTCCACCACCAGGTCTCCTTGTCCTCCTTTCTCTGTCCAGATGTCACACCAAGCACCTTTCTAGCCATTTCCCTTACCATCTCTGCTGTAGTTGCCCAGCTATTTGGTAACTCTTCATTGCCCCTCAGTGCCTGTTATAACTCTTCTCTCAACTCCACCTCGCAATCACCCTTTTTCAACTTCCACCATTTCATCCTTGGCACTGCTGTCACACTTGTCCTTCTCTTCTTGATCACCAACATCATCCTACAGACCACCATTCTTTGCTGCCTAGCTACACTTTCCTCTGTCACCACTTCACAGTCTACAATCTCCTTCAGACTGGCCCTCCTGCATAGGATATAATCCACCTGTGTGCATCTTCCTCCACTCTTGTACATCATCCTATGCTCCTCCCTCCTCTTAAAATACATATTCACGACAGCCATGTCCATTCTTTTCACAAAATCCACTACCATCTGACTTTCTGCATTCCTTTCCCTAACACCATACCTACCCATCACTTCCTCATCCCCTCTGTTCCCTTCACCAACATGCCCATTGAAATCTGCTCCAATCACCAGTCTCTCACCCTTGGCTACACTCACCAACACTTCATCCAACTCGCTCCAAAGTTTTTCTTTCTCATCCATCGCACCCCTGACTTGCGGAGCGTATGCACTAACAACATTCATCATTACACCATCAATTTCCAGCTTCGTAAACATTACTCTATCAGACACTCTTTTCGGCACAAGGTACTTCATTATCAAAATCATTCCTTTCCTTATCAAGACATCTGCAGGGATATCCTCAAACACACCTACTTGCTTGTTTCCTTCCTTTTCCACCCTCCCAGTCAAGGTGAACCCTGGCCAAAGGCATTTAGAATGGGATCCCTCCTAAAGGTCTGACTGGAGTGGATTGCCCAAGCAAGTACTGCTCCTCTTTAACCACTGCAGGCTTCACAGTGGTTATATCAGAGGCGCTCTCTCTTGGCAGTGGCCTGTTTTCCATCCACCAAGATTGGTTATAATCTCTGCTGGTAGTTTGGTACCCCTGTTGTCTCCAGACATCTTACTATTGGCATTGATGTTCCCACTTGCTGGCTCCTCCATCTTTTGTTCCCCACTTTGCCTCCATGGACATCTATATGCTACATGGCCCCACTCATTACATTTAAAACATTTAACCCTTGATCCTGGCTGTGTGCCTGAACTAGTGGCTTCCCCTGTTACTTGTGGACTCTGTTGGGGTAGTTTAGGCTTCCTGCCATGGGTTCCGTTATATCCATGTGCAGCACTGTGGTATCCCTTCCCTGTGCAGTAATGCCCTGTTTGATAGGTATAGATCTTTTTCCCCAACTCATCTGCAGAGTTGCATTCCCTGTCTGCCACTCAGATTCTCATGTCCTCAGGCAAAGTGCTAAAGGCTTGTTCCTGCCCCAAAAGGTCTGCCAGCCCTTGAAAACTGGTGACCTGACACCCACTTGCCTACCTATGAAAATAAATGCTTAGTTCAGCAATGTAATCATACACTTTCAAATGTTCAAATGCCTTGCGTCTAGGCTCACAAATATTTTTTCTGTAAGCCTCAGATGTTAACTTAAAACATTGTAATAAATGGTGCTTAACATTCTCATAATCTAAAGAATCAGTATCTCACAATTTAAAAACAGTTACAGCTTTACCATGGAGTTAAGGGGGTGAGGAACTGTACCCAGAGCCCTCTGTCAACATTAAACTTTTTGCATACTCTGTCAAATATATGAATAAAACTATCAAAATTATCACCTTCTTGCTACTGAGGAAGACGTTTACTGACCTTTATTGCTTTCTTTGTATGGTTGCTCCTTTCCCCATTATTTCTATCACCTTGGTGAAGTCAGTATTTCCTTTGCTTGTTGCCTCTGCCTCTCATTTTCTTCAGATTCCAAACGCTGCAGTCTCTCTCTCCTGATTCTACTTTGACCTCCAAATGCCACAGTCTGTCTGATTCCAATTCCAAATGTTTGGACTCCAGTTCAAGTCACTCCAATTCCAAATGGATTTTTAAGTCCTCTGAGGAAAAGTTGAGTTGTCCTGTTTGAGAGATGCACACACCCCAGTGCCAGTTTAGTTGTCTTCCTGGTTGCTGGTCTGTGATGCAGCTGTGATTAAGGCTGCAGTAATTTCCCCTTTAGTGAGGTTGGCATGCCCCAGTCCTTTGGTCTGGCACATCTTAGCCAACTGGTTCCTTGTCAGCTTGCCGTAAGCCTCTGCTGACATCCTTGCCTGCTTTTCCCTGACAAAGTTAACAAAAAGTAAGTAAATAAAACTGTTCATATGAAACTCTGTCTACAGTGTGGTTGCTGAGAGTACACATTTCTTTAGTGACACTTACAGGCTACAGGAGTTAAATATCCACACTGCTGCTCACCAGTGTGTGAGTATGTGATGGTCCCACCACTGCCACCAATATGTGATGCCTGTTGCTCTTATGTGCATTAGATGATGTTGAGGCTTGGGTGTTTAATTTATTTTTATTCAAGTACATCAGGATTAGTGGCAGAAACATTAAACGTAAACTATCTGACTACATACTTGCATGCTCTCACTCTGGCTGTTCACTAAAAATGGCACTCTTGCTTGTACATGTTCAGTACTTATATGCATGTGCTGACTCCACTGGAAAGCTTCTTAAAGGTACATCATACACTCTGATCTACATATCCTCCCTGTTTACAATGACAGCTCAATAGGCATGCAGTTTGTACAGATGCTAATAAAGAAACAGTCATGTCCAGGTTGCCATGTATCTGGAACTAGGTTTTTAGAATCACCTTGATCTCATGACAGAATAGGACTGGGTTTATTAACAGGGACAGTCACTGGAGAAT
This sequence comes from Protopterus annectens, assembly GCF_019279795.1. Classification (NCBI taxonomy): domain Eukaryota; kingdom Metazoa; phylum Chordata; order Ceratodontiformes; family Protopteridae; genus Protopterus; species Protopterus annectens. The sequence continues at coordinate 712,875,906 of NC_056737.1, forward strand.
GTTCTGCTTGAGGAGTCTCAGAGATTTTCTCAAACTATGATTGCTGATGGAATGTCCTCTGGAACCGGAACATTAGACTAGTCACTCTGAAAACTAGAGTATTTGTCATAGGCAAGATGCTGTAACACTGGTTTGGACACTGGTAACAAATGCTTATGATTTCGTCTGAATTCCACTCCTTGTGATTCCACAATGTACGATCTCTGCTCTTGACACACACTTTTCACAACCTATGCAATCAAAACCTTTTGATGTCTGCATCCTCACCATCTCCCCTTTTTTCAATGAACTGAGTGGTTTGCTGATTTTATCATAGTAAAACTGCTGGGACAAACTTTTTCAACAGTTAGGCTTTTAGTGCTTTCTTCTTGGGACCATGGAACCAATAAATTACTAGTCATTGGTAGTGTGGTTCTGGTTTGTCTCGACGTAAGTAAGCAGGTAAACAAAGATGTTTATCACGAGGAATGTTTCTGCGATTTAACAAGTTGAGAAAAACATTGGTATGATCTCTTCTGCATTTCTGTAACAGCTGTTTTGCACTTTGAACTGCACGTTAAGCCAAGCCGTTTGACTGGGGGTATTCAGGACTACTACTAACAACAAAGTCCCACGTTTCTGCAAATTTCTTGAACTGCTGACTTGTAAACTGTGCTCCATTGTCAGAAATAACTCTGTGCAGACTACCATGGACAGAAAAATGTCGCTTCAATTTACTAAATATGGTACTGGAAGTTAGATTGGGAAGTAGGTCAATTTAGAACCAATTTGAAAAAGTCTGTTAACACCAAGTAGTGTTGACCATTCCACTCTGTTGTCTGTAGCTACTGGTCGACCAAGATAGTTCAGGAATCTGGCTTAACTGAAGTGTTTTTTTCTGTTGATGTGGCTTTCTACTATTAATACTGAGCAAGATGAAAGTACTTTCTCAATATCTCTTGACATAGAAGTCCAAAATACTTGACCTCTTGCTCTTCTGGTAGAATCAGTTCCTTAGTGGCCACAATGCAAGATGTTGATATATTCTTGTTGCAAGAATTTTGGAAGAATCACCTTAGGACCTTTCATGATACCATTGACAAAATCTGATCTCTGTATGGAAAATATTGTTGCACTTCTGGTAAATAAGATTGCTTGAAAGGCCATCCTTGAATGATGAAGTGGTTGAGCTTCTGGAGAATTGGATATGAAGCTGCGTGGGTTCTGAGATCATCAAGACATGTGGAAATTACTCATTTCCATGACCTCACTGAAGTTGCTCATTGTTATGCTGTTCTGTTTTTTTTTCTGGGTGATCTGGATAAAGTATCAACAAGATAAAGAAGTTTGCCTTTTGTGTAAACAAGATTGAAGTTGTACTTCTACAATTTGAGCATCATGTGTTGCAGTCTGGCTAGAGCTGTACGCATAGGCTTTCTCAAAATAGTAAGAGGTTGGTCACTTTCGATCTGGATAGGTCATCCATAAATATAATCATGGAACTTTGAACATGCAAGTATAATTGCCAAAAGCTCATGGACTGTTACAAGTCCTGCAGTAGCTGCTATGTGCTTGGGCCTGTTTCTCTTAACCACGTGCTGCATACTATTAACATGAGTCTTATCACTGTGCCTTCCACAGCTATTCTCATTTGTAATCATACTTGTGTGCTTTCCTGTAAGCACGTATATGTGGCAAATCTCAGTGGCCTTATTCAAAGTTAAATCACTATCTCGAAGCAACATCTTTCTCCCTGTGTCATATTCTTAATACCACACACAAACCTGTCTTTTATCACCTCATCTCTCAAATTGCCAAATCTGCACGTATTGGCCTTGAGAACTAAGGCTGTTATACATGCTGCAAAAGTTTCATGAGGCTTTTGATCCCTTGTGTAAAATAAGTGTCTTTCCATTGTAAAATTCATTTGGGGGTTACATATTTCTGTAAATTTACATTTTAAGCTCTATGGGTCTTCCCTTGTTTCAACTAGTAGCACTATATGATGGTCTTCCCCCTCCCCTGCAAACACAGCAGGTGCATACACAAATTAGCACGTCTTTGTCAGAAAAAGCAGTCTGAAAATGTCATATTCCTGCTCACACTCCAATTTTCTGCAGTATTATCAAACACAAGTGGTGCAGGTCTGCGAAATCCTTATGCCATACCCACAAATTATAGTAAAACACGATGCAGAATGGCCCTTGTAATTATGTACAAACATTCAGACACCAGATACTTTTAATAATCAAATGCACAATAAGCTCTTTGAAATACTGTACTCTGCAAAATATGCTTTGAAATAACTATACTTTGCAAAAGTCTTTGAAATGACTGTACTTTGCGAAATAACTACACTGTAATACTGCACACACGTGCAAACACTTTGCACCCTTCTGATACTTTCAATAGTGAAAAAAGTAATTTTCCCTTTTGTATATTTTATGCAATTCAGATATTGTTTTCAAACATTTTTGTAACTATTTTGAATATTTTTGTCTGTGTTGCAGTTTCTGACATTTAATTTAAAAAAAATGTTCATTTTGAGCATTCTGAGCACTTCATTTTATTTGTAGCAAAAGAAATAATTTAAGCAAGTTTTAGTACCTGGAATTTGTTTCTGACCTGTTTTGTGAGCCATTTGAGCAGTAGGGATGATCCTCTCCTTCATACTCCTCCAACATTAACCGGTTGCCTCATGGCTAGGGTCTATATTAGTTGATCGAACTTTCAAAAGTTCAAAATTTTTGAAAGTTTGAACGTTTTAATGGAGATCTCCGTACAGCGCGAAATGGGAAGATTTCCCTTTTCTGCACCGTAGTGTGATCTCGGTATATTTAAAAAGTGGGGGGTGGGGGGTGCAGGCTTAAAATGTTCAGGTGGGTTATTTGTGTAGTTTATTTTTTTATTAGATATTTGAACTTAGTTCGATCACATGGTGTCTACCATATGACAGTCGAACTTTTGAAAGTTTGATTATCTAATATAGACCCTCATGGCTTTAACTCCGCATCCCACTTCTGACACCATGTCACTCTTCTTATGTGCATTAAGAAAACATTGAGGCTTGGGTGTTTTAGTAATTTATTGTATGCAAATGTATCAGGATGAACGGCGGAAACAAACTTTCACTGACTACATACTTGCATGCTCTCACTCTGGCTGCTCACTCAAAATGGCACTCTTGCTTGCATGTGCTCAAGTACTTGTGCTGACTCACTGGAAAGCTTCTTAAAAGTATATCTCACACACCGATCTACAATGCTCACTAATATGTGTTATCCTCATGCTGGGCCAGTAATCAAGGAGTCTGAATTCTCACTACTGACACTGGAAAGGGACATGCATTTGGAATACAAATGGATACACTCAGTATTTCCATTTGCAGACCTCTCTACATCAAGTGCAGTTTCCCTTAAGAAAACAGGGAACACACTCAGCCCAGGGTCTGGATATCTGTCTTCCTCCAGGTCCCGAATAAGACTCCCCACTGGTACAGCTGCAGGGTGATGTCCTCAGATGAGTGTCCAAGCCTAGTCTCCCAGCATCCTCTGTAAACCCAGTGCTTTACATCCCTGTCCCAAGTAGCTGACACACACACAGTTGATTTACACCCACACACACACCTGGGAAAGTCTAGCACAGGTTTACTTGCTGTGTCCCTTTCTGCCCAAAGTATAAGGTAGTTACCGCTGCCACCAGACACTCCACAATCGGCTACTCAAAGGCCCTTAAAGGGTTTTCAAATTATACTGTGCAGTATTAAAACTAATACAAATGATAGTTTACCAGGGTGGTTAGGCCTTCTGGAGTGGCCCACACAGTGTCACCAAATAAAATATAAGCACACTCAAAGGTTAAATACCTTTTACAAGGCCCAGCCACAATAACATTTTAAATATATTTAATAAATAATAACATAAAAATATTTTTACAATAAACCAAAGTTCAGATCACAGAAAATATTGAAATTTACATTTGTACAAGTCTGTCAAAGAATAACTCTGAACTAAGCTTCACTATATATTCCTGACTGAATCTAAGAGAATTTTACTGTTCCCTAGTTAAGTTACTACCGCAAGGCAAGATGCTGTGGGTGAGGGTCTTTCTAGTTGGGCTTCCCAAACAGAATACTCTACTCTCAGATTTCTCTCTCTAATATCTAAAATATATTTTCCAGGAGGGCTGGCAGAATCACCTCATCTGGTCACCTGACTCTAGGTTTACACAGTATTCCCCTTTGAAACCGAGAGGAATTTAGCGCATACGGCCACAATGCACATCCAAATGTCATGGCAGTGCCTGGGGCCCTCCCCTCTTTTTATTGAGCTAATGAACAAATTCTCTTTCCCAGCATCTCCGGTCCTATTCAGCACTGTAGGGATGTAGTTTAACAGCTTATTTACATTTCCCTTATTTTTCTTAAAGTAACCTAGCTGGTACATTTAATTCAGTTTCAATAATACATGTACATTTCATTTCATTTCAGCAAGGTCCACTGTTTTTACATTTTTACACAAGCAAACCTCAGTACATTTTCAGCACAAACATCTGTACAGATCACTTTGATATACAAATGACTTGCAGTTCTAACACATTTGTAACCCACGCATCTTGTATAAATCAGTTTGATATTTAAAGGACATATCATTCTTTACAAAACTCCAGCTGGCCATGCTGGCACTTGCCCATATCACAGGTGGAGCCGCTTGGATGAAGATTCTCAATGTCGTCCATTTGTTCTCCTTTCGGCAGCCTCAGTGACCCACAAACACCTCCCAAGTGTGGGGGCAATTTCTTGGGAAAGACAATCCATCTTACGTGGTGCCCAGAAGAAGCCAATGCACATAGGATCATAGGAAGTTACTAGGCTAATGGCCTGAGGGCCCTTACAAGCCTAGCCAAATGTTACCCTTGTTACCATGATCAGCTCCTATCGCCCCTGTCCAACAGGTTGGAACCCCTGGGGTAAATTTACGGTTACCCAGTCAGTCGTCAAGATAGTGTTTGAAGAGGGCTAATGAGGTGCTTTGTTTCATGTGAAGTGGGAGTCCATTCCAAAGGAATGGTAATCTCTGGGAGACCAATCTATCCCTCCAGCAGGTTCTGTTGATGTCACATACCAGGTTTAGGTCTTTAGAGAGTAACCTGTGTGCCAGTTGCCTTGCGGATGTGCAGCATTTCCAGTTAAGCGAGGTCAGAGATAACCTTATATGCAAGGCAGAGATCACCGCTGAGTGGTCTGTATGAAACAGAATAAAGTGACAGTGATTTCAGCTGATCCACATAGGATAGCTGCTTGACTACCTTGAATTTTCTTTGTGAGGAGCCTTTGTGGTCTCTCCAATTGCTGCAGATGTTTTGAAAGGTACATGCCAATGTCCTGGAATTGAGAGCAGCCACCTTAGCATTGCAGGCCTTTCAAGATGACCTCCCCTTTGGGATGATTATGATTAAAACAGACAGTATGGCTGTAGTCTTGTGCATCAACAAATGGGGGGAACCAGATCTTATCCACTGGCTGTGAGTGTGTGGCAGTAGATCTCTTCCTGCTGCCTTCTCATAGCAGTGCATATACTGGGGAAAGCCATTGTGCTTGCAGACAAACTAAGCAGGTCCATTCTGATGCCTCATGAGTGGTCTCTCAATGTCAAAGTGGTGGATTGAATTTTCCGTTGATGGGGACAGCCATGCTGTGACTTTTTTGCTTCTTTGGCCTGGTCCCTCCTCTGAGGGAGTCACTGAGAGATGCTCTAGTTCGTGATTGGCCCTCCAGTCTCCTTTGTTTATCCCATTCTCTAATCACCAAATTTGTACAGAAAGCATACTGGTTGAGGAGCAGAATTATCCTCATTGCACCATTTTGGCCTTATCAAATTTGGGCTCCCTTCCACTCTGGATACTGGACCCCAGTCCAGACCATTTTCTCATCCAGTGGGGGTGACTCATCTGGGCATAACAGATCTCAAGCTGACCTCATGGTTTCTCCAGTTACACTGTTTGCTAGACTACCCAGGCTTTCCTCCCTAGTCTTACATATTTTGTTTTAAAAGACTTCTACTGGGAAAATCTGCAAAAGTAAATGGAAGGGATTTTCATTTCATGTCCTTGAGAGAATTGGACCCGTTTTATGCCCCTTTACTCTGTCCTTTAATTTCTAGATTCAACTTTTTTATGAGGGGGGATAGTTTCTCTATTAAAGTGCAGTTGGCTGCCATTTCACACTTTAATTCAAGTGAAAATCATTCTTCCTTGGCTTTCTTCTGGGTTTGGCAAGGCCTTTCTGAAAGGTGCCTTCTTACTTAGGCCCCCAGTCAAAGACCCTTCTCCATGGGATTTAACTATCTTGCTTCAAGGTCAGACTCAAAGCCCCTTTGAACCTTCAGCCAAGACGGACCTAAACTTTTCTCCTGGATTGCTGTTATGTCTGCTGGATGAGTATCTGAAGTCCATGCTCTTTCCTCCAAATTTCCCAACCTGTTTGTTTTTTTTTTAATAAGAGTACAGTGTCCTTGCATACCAATCCCTTTTTACCTAAGGTGTCTTCTGAAAGTAACATTAATCAAGTAATTAACCTTCTGTTTTTCTTTTCTAAATTTCTCTAATAAAGGTGAATGCATGCCCCATCTTTTGGATGTGCACAGGCAACTTCGATTTTTATCTCCATCGGACCAAAGGTTTCAGGAAAACTGACCAATTTGTATAATTTTCAATGAACAAGATTGGGCAAGGAAGTTTCCAAAGTGGCCTTAGCCAGATGGTTAACTAATTGCATATCCTTTGTCTATAGCCAGAGTTTGTTGTCTTTCCTTAAGCCCCCTAGAACACATTCCACAAGGTCTACGGAGGCTTCTTCAGCCTTTTGGTCAAGAACATCAATAGATGACATGTGCCACTGCTACTTGGTCCAGTGCTCATACATTTATTGCTTATTGCGAGTTGGATTTGATTTCTAGGAACAGAGCTCCCTTTGGTTCTGCAGTACTCCGAAATATACTTCCATTAGGACCACCCAAGGTTCATCTAGCTGGGGACTCAGTCCCATCAGTTGAGGAATGGCTGAAAATGACATCAGATATGAAATGTATGTACTCACCATAACCATGCATCTGTTATCCATTTCCATTCTTCACTTTACCACCCTCCTTAACCCCCTACTCTTTCTTCCTGGGGAAACCTAAGGGATACTACTTGGGAATTGTTCCTTGTTTGAGCTCCAGTTTTATCTCTGTTATCTCTGCTTTATAGATTCCTTATAGTACCAGCCATGGATTTTTGGGGGCAGCAAACTCGATCTGAGGAATGTCATGTTGAGCATTATGGAAGGAGCTCGAGGGTTGGATCTGTGAATCTGTAAAAAGCAGTCAAGCCTGATCAGGGGTTGAATCTGAGAGACATAAGATGAGGAAGAATGAAAATGGAACAACACAGATTTTCATTCTTCATTATGGTGAGTCATAACTTTTTTTTCTGTGGAGAAATTTTTACTTTTTGGGGGTGATGTGTTTTACAGCACTTTTTACTGTGTTTGTGAGGAAAAAGGTTGACTTTGAACCAATGTAATTTTTTACTATCTTGTGCTGATTGGTTTTTCGGGGAAAGAGACACCATTTTCGAGACTATCATGGATCTATCATGGAACAGATGACCAGCTCTATGGTCTGTCTTCCAGCTACACAAAAACGTTAGCCTTGCTTCTGCCATAGGTAGGTGATTCTACTGTGGTTGAAGCTGGTTCCTTAGAGGGATCCAGGGTAAAAGATAAGTGGTCTGGTGTGGCATCTGCAGCTACTGTGGACCATTAGTTAGCCATGTTCTCTGCAGCTGTTGGGGTCCCTTCAGTGGGCAAGGAAGAGTCACTCATCTGCTGTGGTGGAGGGATCAGGGAAGACTTCCCTGTTTGGTCAGAACTCCTTTTCTGATTCTCCCTGGGGGGGGGGGGGGGGGGGTCTCTTTCTCTGAGACTATTTTCAGAATGTGACGGTGAATTTTATAGAGCCTTCATCCATTTTTCTAGTTCTGTCACCTTTGGAGGATATGTGTGGCACTGCTGATGGTCAGCCTGCTGCCCCTAGAAAGGTAGATAAAAGCTTGAGGAACTTTATACATTCTAAGTTTTTATACACTCATCCCAAACCTGATCCAGCAGCTATAGTTTTAGGTAATTCTGCTGCTGCAAAACATGTAGTTAGTTCCAATCCTTTCTGACAAGGCTGGGAAGATTATTGGTAAGGGAAAAGTATATTTATTTTATTTTGCATTTGTTGATCGGGATCGTCTGACTGGATACATGTCCATTTTCAGCAGAGACCCGGGGGAACAAAGTTCCAAGGTAGAACATACAGTAGAAATCACAAAATGATTACAAGTTACACAGTTTACAGGCTGCAGTTGAGCAAGCAGGTAATATAATCATACATTTTTAAAACCGTGTTGACAAATTGACTAGGCAATATAACATGATTATAGAGAGGGATCTAGTCGGGTTTTGAACAAGGACATAGCCAGTGAGTTTTAAAGTATAGCTTGAGGCTTTTTTTGAACCGAGTAAGAGAGGGTTCAAGTGTAAGTTTAGCAGGAAGAATTCCAAGCTTTGCCAAAAGAGTTAGCAAACAGAGAGTCCCCAGCAGAGTTGATTCTGGATGTTTGAACCAGTAGTTTATTAGAAGAGCAAAGTGATAGGTTGCTATAAGAGTTAATGATATTTTTAAGTGCAGGCGTATTAGGGTAGTTGAGAACTTTATGGGCAACCATAAGCTGGTTGTACTGAAGTAGGCTAGGCCATTCTAGCCACCCCAGAAGATTTGGATTGTGACAGTGGAGGGTCCTATAGGCCATGCCTGTTGCAGATCTAGCAATATGGTTATAACAGCTGGAGAGTTTTCTAAGAATAGATTTTTTTCAAATTAGTGAATAGAGGGGAGGCATAGAGAAGAGTGGAGAGTAGAAGGGAATGAGCATTAGCAGTCCTAACAAATGGAGTAAGGAAAGGTTTGATCTTGTAAGGGAGCCCAGTTTTTTGTTAATGGTTTTGATAGTTTGATTGACAAAGATATCAAATTTGAGGGTGTTGTCTATTTTGACACTTAAGAGTTTGGTTTGCGCATCTGGGGAGAAAATGGTACCATTAGATTTTATGGTAAACAGTAGTGAGGAAGACTTAAAAGTAGACGAGAAAAGAAGCAACTTTTTGTTAGGGTTTAATATCAGCTGACTGTTAGAGAGCAAGTTTTCGACTATATTGAAAGTATTCTGGGTTAATGTCAGATTTGTTGGGGTGGTAGCTGAACAAATCAAGGTGGAGTCCTCTGCATATTGGATGCAGATTGCATTTGGAGTGACAGTGGGAAGGTCATTAATAGAGTGTGAAAAGAAGGGGTCCTAGTATGGAGCCCTGTGGGACATCTAGGGTGACAGGTAGATGAGTTGATAATTTGTCCTGCCATAGGACGGCTTGTTGTCTACACACAGGTAAGATTGAAACCATTGAACTGCACGGCTATTTGGTGAGAGTGCCTTAAGGGTGAGCATGAGTATTTTATGGTTGACCATGTCAAAGGCCTTGGAGAGATCTAAAAAGAGGGCTGAGGAAAGTTTGCTATTATTTCTGTTATGGTTTATGGTGTTAGAGAAGGATAGGAGGGCTAAGGTGGTACTGTGGTGTGGCCTAATAGTGTGCTGAGAGTTAGCCAACAGCTTATTCTGGGTAAGATAATTCACACGTTTTTTATGGACATACTTCTCCATAATTTTAGCCAGTGGTGGCAGAATAGCTATGGGTCTAAAGTTTGATAGTTCGAAGGAGCTGCCTCTTTTATAGAGTGGTATTACATAGCCTAGTACCTACCTATGAACCTATCGGCCCAAGAGTCTGTGTAAGCATAGCCAACAAGGTTCCCTAGCTTTTGCCACCCAAGAAAGTTATTTTCCTGTGCCCTTGTCGAGAAGAGCCACAGAAGTCATCCCCTGAGTGAATTTCCTATTTCCCATCCACTCATCAAGATTTTTCTTGGAGTGCTAATGAACTCTGCTTGACATAGGTAGCTTGTTCCAGAGTATGGGAAGTCTCTCGGAGAGGAGTCTATCCCTCCAGTATGTTCTGTTTATTGTGATGACAAGGTTTAGGTCCCTAGAGCGTGTATCTTGGACGGCTTGGGATTTCTTTAGGTGTAGCATGTCCAACAGCTTTGGGTGTGACATAGTTTTGAATGTTAGGCAGAGATCACCTTGGGGTAGGCGATATGCTGTGGAGTAAAGCTGGAGTTTTTTTGAGACTGTCAGCGTAGGGCATCTGAGTTTCATAATCCTTTTTGTAAGGTACTTCTGTGGCCTTTCCAGCTGTTGCAGATGTCTTGTGAGGTACATTCCAAAAGGGGAAAGTTGTACTCTGTAATGGGTCTAATGAGAGCCGAGTAGAGGGGAACAATAACCTCTTTTTGTTTTCCTGGATGAGAACCCTTTCATGATGTGTGCCACGTAGAATGATTTCCTGGCTACTGTGCCGATGTGATTATCAAAGGAGAGACTACTATCCACCTGAGTCCCAAGGTCTCATCACACCTTCGGCGTTAAGTGGACTGCCGCCTATGTGGTAGCTCATGGGTACAGAGTTTTTACCAAAGGGGATGACCATGCACTTTTTGGCATTGAGCTGAAGGCCATGGCTCTGACACCAGGCATCTGCCTCAAGTGAGGTCCTTCTGTAGGATGTCCATGTCGTTTGAGGACTCGACTATGACACCTAATTTGCAGTCGTCTGCGAATGTAGCCAGAGGCCCTCTGTGTTAGCCCATATTTCAGAGAAGTAGATGCCAAACAGGAGAGGTCCCAGGACCACTTGTCACTGGTTTGAAGTTAGATTTGGAGTCTGCAACTTTTACGGTGTGGGTTCTGTCAGTGAGCCAGTTTGCAGCCCATCTTGTGACTTATGGATTTATACCCAGTTTAGCGAGTTTATCTTTAATTCCAGAATGGGGGATGGTGTCATAAGCCTTGGTGAGGTCAAGATAGGCTGTGTGAACACCCTTACCTTCGTCTATGGCTTTGGTGACTGTTTCAAGAAGCCTATCAGGTTCAGGAGGCATGATCTGCCTTTCACAAACCCGAACTGGTTGGGGTCCAGAGTCTGGAGGTTACCAATGTCTTTGTTTGCGAGTTCCCTGATGGTACGTTCCATGGCCTTGCAGACCAGGCTAATTGGGCAGTAGTTCCCGGAGTCCTTGGCGGGTTCCCCTTTGTGGAGTGGTATAACTGTTCCTGTGCGCCATTCAGTGGGTACAAAGCTTGAAGTGAGGGTGATTGAACATGGTACTTAGGTGGGGGGGGGGACAGTTCGCTCTGAAGGATGTTGTCCGGTCCCATGGATGCTATGTTCTTGGCTTTGGAGAATGAAGTTTTTACCTGCATAGTTGATTGCAGGGGCTCTGCATTCTTCCGGTGTAGATATGGGCCCTTTAGGGGGTGACAGGGGGGTAAAGTTAACACTGAACCTATCCGCTGGGATGCTGGTGATATCAGTTTGTTCTGTAATTTTCATGCCATTGTGCTGTAACTCTGAGCAGATCTGGGTATTGCCATTGAGATACTTGACATACCTAAAGAATGCTTTGTGGTTGTCCTTGGAATCGGTGGCAATCTTGTTTTCATAGCTAGCTTTTAGAGGATTTTCAGGGATCTCCGCTTCTTACTGAGGCTGACCAGGGAGCTCCTCCACTCATGGAATTTTACTCTATTCCAACAGTTTCTTCCTTCTGTTGTAGAGTTTGTTTATAGCTGGGGCCCACCAGATTGGCTTCCTTTTTTGGAGGATAGCGTATTGGTTTTGTTAGGGATAGCATGATCTATGCACTCATTTAAGTGCTTATAGAGTGCATTTGTGTAGGATTCAGCAGTGATAACTGTATTGTCCATCTGCATGGGTGTCTTGAAGTTCACTTCTGTCTTAGGAAGCATGAAGTTGGCTTTGGAGAATTTTTTTTACAGTGGTTTCCTTAATAATGGGTGGTGGGGGTGGGATGTGGGTGTCTATGGTGATTAGCTTATTGTTGGATCTGACCAACAAAGAGTTGACTTCAGGTGTGGAACACCAGTCACTCATGTTGGTAATGACTTGGTCTAGGATATTGTTGCCCCTGGTGGGGGTGTGGATAAGTTGATCCAGGGCATTGGAGTTTATGAATTCTAGAAAGCATTGAGCGAAGGAGTTGGTACATGAGTAGCTTTCCCAGTTAATGGTGGGGTAATTGAAATCGCCCATTATTAGGGTGTTTGGTTGAACCCTAATATTTTCCAGTATATCAAGAAGAGGAGTGGGAATCCTGGGGCATGGTGGGGGATCTCTAGCAAGCTACAATTTGAATTGCAGTTTTGCCCAGAGTTAGTTGCACTTGGATAATTTCGGATGCATTATGTTGGGCAACTAGCCTGGAGGTGTGGATATCCTTAACGGATATGGACACACCTCTGCCTTTGGTGTTCCGGTCCAGGTTAGATGGCAGAAAGGTATGGTATGTGTTATAGACTGGTAATGCAGGGGGTTCTCTCTGGAGCCTTGAACCAGGTTTCAGTCACTGCACAGATATGTTTTCCCATTTAATGAGTGCCTCTAGTTGAGTGCATTTTGAGGTTTAGACTTGTAGCATTGAGTTGCATTACCCTCAGTTTTTGCTTGCCTTTACCTGTTGAGGTTGTGAGTTTGTCATTTGAACCTTGCCTAAAAAAGGCACTGTAGGGGTGGCAAGAGCCTTAACCCGTATCTGGAATCCTAGGGGCGACAGGTGCAGGACATCTCTGGCAAAGCATCGTGGCCTGTCAACCATGTTGTCCCAGGCAGACAGATACTGGGTCCCCTTACAATGACACCAGAAGCTTAGCCAATTGTTGGTCAGTCATTTTGTCCTTTTACAGCGGTGGTGCTGCGGTAGTGTTGCCTCTCAGTAAGACGTCCTGTTCGATTCTCAGCTAGAGCGTCTTCTGTGTAGAGACATTCGTGACTGGGCGTTCCTTCGTTGAAGGTTGTGCATCAGGGCTGGCAACTCTGCACGTAAAAATCTACTGCCAATCATTGGCGGACCAGAGTTCCGCTGTGGCGACCCTAACCTGGAAAAAGCCAAAAGAAACAACAACAGCGGTATAATTCTGGGCAAAGGTAGGATGCTACTCAGGGCTAGGGTCATGCCTGCCTGGGTTACAAGATCGGAGAGCTCTTCCATGTCTCTTTTCATGCAGTTCAGGGGGGTATGTCTACATTGTTCACATCAACTTGGACAATGACAGTAATATTTGTGCTACTTATGGAGTGAGATATTTTCCAAATGGAAGGGATGGTGGCTTCAGATAAATTCTGTTGATTATGATGGAGATGGGGAATGCTATGGCATCTGCTGCTTTTTGCAGATACTCTGGTGGGAGGAGATCAGCTGCTAGAGTAGCTGGTTTTAATTTCTCAATTAGAGATCTGATAAGTGATGTAGAAATGGGCTGAAATCTAAAGGAGAGTGGGGTATTGGCTGTGGCAGAATCTGGGTTAGAGCAGCTGGGTGCCATTTGGCTGGCTAGGGATTGGATAGTCTCTGAAGAAACTATTGAAGGTATTTGCAATGTCCTCTGGGGATTTATGGTTGGAAGCTGACTGAGTAGAAGTGGAGGACTGCCCTGGGTTGTTGTTGTATTTCGGCTTTTCCCAGTTAGGGGTCACCACAGTGGAACTCCGGTCTGCTAATGATTGGCAGTAGATTTTGACGAATGCTGAGGTGCCAGCTCGACATTCAACCTTCAACGAAGGCATGCCCATTTACGCATGTCTTTCGAACGACCCACCCAACCACGGGGAGGACATGCAGACTCCACACAGAAGGCACTCCCCACATTTCAGCCGAGAATCGAATGGGAGAACCTCTTGCTGTGAGGCAACAACGCTACTGCTGCACCACCGCGGATGAAAGAAACTGAGGACTGTCCTGGGTGAAGAAGTTTTATTCCTGCCCAAAACATTTGAGGTTTCTTGTGATGTTTTTGTTGATGGTAGTAGAATTTTTTTTTTGTCTAGTATAATAGATTTTTTTTGTGTGATTCCTTAGCTGTCGGTATGTGAGTTGATCTAGTGGGTCTTTTGTGGCATGCCATTTGTCCCATGCCGTATTTCTAGCTATGATTTTAGATTTGGTCTCTTGAGCTACAGGGCAGTTTTTGTTTTGGTTCTAATGGAGGGAGTAGGAATGTGTGAGAATCAAGAATAGTAAGGAATATGGAATTAAAGTATGCTTCTGCAAGTTTGATTTTTTTTTTCAGAATTTTGAATGGTCAGGCGTATGTTTGTTATAATTGTGAAAGTATGAGGGATGTTCTATCTGCAAATGTTCTTCGTGTTTCACTGTTGCAGTCATCGCGTTTGGGTTATCTGCTTGCAGTAGCCCTGTCGGCCTGATTAACAAAGTCTTGGGTCCTGAGTCGCTTGCTGTCCCTTCTTTCATGAAGTCAGGTCGTCGGCGGTATAACATGCAGCCAACGCCATTACCCCAGTCCTCCTTGCCATGCGGTGCCCGAAGCAGTTTGCAAGTGCCGGTCGTACGACTCCTGAAATTTTCATTTTCGAGTTTCAGAACCGAAGTCTTCAACTAAAGCTAAGTACCCCATTGGGGAAACTTTTTCTTGCTCCTTACTGATGTCAGTAAAAGTTAATAATTGCATTACTTGTGGAAAGCAAATACTTCATAAAGATTTTCATTCGTACTGTATTCCTTGCCTAGGCCCTGACCGCGATGCACTGTGCTGTCGGTTTTGTGCTTTATTTAAACAGCGCACTATCCTGTGTGTATATTTTTGCCTCTAAATATTTCGGTTCTTGGTTTAATTATCCAGAAATGTCGGTTAGCCATCTGACTACCGGGATTCCGAAAAAACGCAAGGATAAAGACAAAGACAGGCCACTGAGGTCCAAAACTGCCAACGATGCTTCTCCTAAGCTAGTCACCAGTTCGGTACTAAGGTGCTTTCGCAGCCCCTGATACCCACTACTTCTGATTCTCAGGCCTCTACTGAGACCCATTTGGAGTCCAGTATGCCGCGAGATGCTTCAACTATGGAACGTGCATATCTCTCTACCTTGGATGGGTCCAGAGCCACTGTGCAGGCACCGGCTTCTGAGGGTGTATTCAGGCCTACGGACTTGCATATTAAACCAACGCTTCCTTCTTTTAGGCTTAAATCTCAAACCATGCCTAAATAAAGATGCCCAGGCCGCATGCTCAGGCCTCTATGCCTAAAAAAACAAATAAGAATGGCTGAAGATCGTATAACTTTAATCAGGGGAAGCCAGCCTCCCCCTTCTAAGAGACCTAGGACTGAAGTTTATGAATCTTCTAATTTTGATTTTGATTTTTCTGATTCTTCTGATCTGGATTTGCCCTTATCTACTTATGAGGATTCTGATGCAGAGGACTCTTCCCTCTGCTTCCCCTTCAGAGGATTTTTCTTTCTGTGAAACCTTACATACTCTAAGGGAACATTTCCACTGGGAAAGCCAGGATTGTTCTGATTCAAAAAAGAGGCTTAGGGATTTCTTACTCCTGCCTCAGCATAGGCCTTTAGCTATTCCTCCTGTGCTAGACATTGTTGATGCTTTCTTTACTCCTGAACCGTTCAGTTCATAAAAACCCTTCATGTGCCTATAAGGCTAAGTTGCAGGAAGTATCTGCGTTTCGAGCTGGAAATTCTCATTATCAGTTCTCTGCATTGCCCTTTGGCTTATCTACTGCGCCCAGAGTATTCACAAAGGTTCTGGCTCCAGTGATAGCTTTCTTCAGGCTTCAAGGAATTCAAATCTATCCTTACTTGGACGACTGCCTGATTCTGGCTCAAGAAAAGGAAGACCTTCTACAGCATCTGGAATATGTTATAGCAGTGCTAAGATGCCTAGGGTATTCTGTGAACGAAATAAAGTCCAGTCTAGTACCCTCTCAAGACATGTGCTTTCTGGGTGTGAGACTGAATACAGCAGCCCAGATGGCCTTTTTAACCCCGGACAAACAAAAGAGTCTATCACTTTACTTCCATCAACTATCTCATCAGTCCGTGCTGACTGCAAGGACAGTCCTTCAAGCATTAGGGTTCATGGCATCTTGTATTCTGGTGCTTCCCAATGCCAAACTGCATATGAGGAAGCTACAATGGTATCTCAAAAATGTATGGACACAGCACTGCCAGGATTTGGACACTGTCATTCAAATTATACCTTGCCTTCAAAAAGAATTTTTGTGGTGGGCTCAGGAATGTCACCTAAACAAGGGACTCTCTGTGACCCGGCCAGAGGCGAGTCAGATTTTAACGACAGATGCCTCGGACATTGCTTGGGGAGCTCATCTAAATGGAAAGTGGATACAAGACAAGTGGCCTGCCAGACTACAGCATCTACATATCAACATGAAGGAGATGTTAGCAGTCCAGTTTGCATTAATGGCTTTCAAGGAGTTACTTCTTCCAGGGCAGGTGTTGATTCTAACAGACAACACAACTGTCATGTGGTACATCAACAAGCAAGGGGAACACATTCTTATCCTCTATGCAGGCAAGCAATGATTTTATGGGAGACTGCGCTAAGCTTGCAACTTACTCTTCAGGCAAGGTTTCTGCCAGGAGCACAGAACTCCTTAGCAGATGTGTTAAGCAGACAAATCATGGATCCCCACGAGTGGAAACTGGATCTTCATGTATTTCAGAAATTGACAGTGTCATGGGGAACTCCAGACATAGATCTGTTCGCTTCTCCACTAAACCACCAGCTGCCAAAGTATTGCACAAAGGGGTTTCATCACACAGCTTGGAAAGTGGATCGCCTGTCTTTCAGTTGGAAAAACCTTCATGTGTATGCCTTTCCACCTCTGCCTCTTCTTCCAAAGGTACTATTAAAGGTCAGACAAGACAGGCCAAGGATGATTTTGATAGCTCCAGATTGGCCTCGCAACACTGGTACCCACTACTACGGAGTCTGGTAAAGAAGCCTCCATGGCCTTTACCTCTGATTCCTCATCTGTTATCTCAGAAGGACGGTCATCTGCTCAATGTCAAGCTTCACTCTCTTCATCTAACAGCCTGGCATATTCTGTGTTGAAACACAGCAGGTCTCAACTTCCTCAACAAGTTTTAAATGTGATTATGGAAGCTAGAAGACCTAGTACAAGGAAAGTGTACGAGAAAAATGGAAGAGATTTTTATTTTGGAGTACAACAAAGAATTTGGAGATTTCTGAGCCTAATTTGAGTGTGGCTCTTCAATATCTTACTGAGTTATTGGACAAAGGTTTGTCCTTCTCTTCCATTAAGATTCATGCTGCAGCAATTTCAGCTCACTATGATTGTGATCCACCATTGTTTTCGCATCCTTTGTTCAAGCAGTTTCTTAGAGGGGCAAAGAATATAAGACCCCACGAGAGCTCCTACTCCTGCTTGGGATCTCAATTTTGTGTTGGAAAAACTTACTCTACAACCTTTTGAGCCTGCGGCTACTGCTGAATTGAAATACTTGTCATGGAAGACTGCTTTTCTGTTGGCTATTACTTCTGCAAGAAGGGTGTCTGAGTTGCAGGCCCTTATGGCAGTAGAGCCCTTTTTGATTTTCCATAAGGATAGGGTATCATTACGTACTAATCCTTCCTTTATGCCTAAGGTGGTTTCTAGTG
The DNA here is from genome assembly GCF_019279795.1 of Protopterus annectens. Classification (NCBI taxonomy): domain Eukaryota; kingdom Metazoa; phylum Chordata; order Ceratodontiformes; family Protopteridae; genus Protopterus; species Protopterus annectens. The sequence goes on from NC_056737.1 coordinate 712,893,559, forward strand.
TGGCTTTAAACCAAACTATTCATTTGCCTACTTTTTATGCAGACCCCCAAAATAAAGGGGAAAAGATTTTGCACACTTTAGATGTACACAGGCAATTGCGTTATTATTTAAGTAGGACTAAGGATTTCAGGCAGTCTCAGCAGTTGTTTGTTTCTTTTGCTTTGAGTTCACAGGGCAAGCCTGTGTCAAAACAAACTATTTCTAGGTGGATTGGCTTTTGCATTGCATTTTGTTATTCCCATCATGGCAAGGAGATTCCAGCTGGGATTAGGCCTCATTCCACTAGGGCTACTGCCACTTCAACAGCATTTCTAAGGGGGGTGGCAACTAAGGATATTTTGGAAGCAGCTACTTGGAGTTCAGTGCATACCTTCTCTAAGCATTATCACCTTCCTATCTACTCTAAGTCTAGGGCTGGTTTTGCCACAGCTGTTTTGCAAGGCATGTTGTCAGCTCCTGCTTCTTTATGATTTGCCAGCCTCCCTTACCTCTGCTTTGGGATTCTACCCAATAGTAAGGACTGCAGCAATGGGGAGCGAAGAACATAGTACAGTTTTGTACCTACCATAAATGTAGATGTTCGAGGATCCCCATTGCTTAAGTCCAATTTACCCTCCCTCCTTCCACTCTGTGTTTAGGGGTGGTTGTGTAGGTGAGGTTACATGCTGATATTATTGTATATATTGTACATATTTTTGGTGCAGGTATTTTGGGCCTTGTCTTTTTAGGGTCTTCTGACATCTGGGGCAAGAAAAGACTGAGGATATGACGTCGGTCATGCGTATTAGTACCCTGACGTACTGACGTCAGTCTAATGCGCCCTGACCGACGTCAGCCTTATACTCTGGTATTCGGGCCGACTGGACGGCGGACTACACCCCAATAGTAAGGACTGCAGCAATGGGGATCCTCGAACATCTACATTTATGGTAGCTACAAAACTGTACTTTCTGTTTTTCTTTTCTAAATTTCTCTAATAAAGGTGAATGCATGCCCCATCTTTTGGATGTGCACAGGCAACTTCGATTTTTATCTCCATCGGACCAAAGGTTTCAGGAAAACTGACCAATTTGTATAATTTTCAATGAACAAGATTGGGCAAGGAAGTTTCCAAAGTGGCCTTAGCCAGATGGTTAACTAATTGCATATCCTTTGTCTATAGCCAGAGTTTGTTGTCTTTCCTTAAGCCCCCTAGAACACATTCCACAAGGTCTACGGAGGCTTCTTCAGCCTTTTGGTCAAGAACATCAATAGATGACGTGTGCCACTGCTACTTGGTCCAGTGCTCATACATTTATTGCTTATTGCGAGTTGGATTTGATTTCTAGGAACAGAGCTCCCTTTGGTTCTGCAGTACTCCGAAATATACTTCCATTAGGACCACCCAAGGTTCATCTAGCTGGGGACTCGGTCCCATCAGTTGAGGAATGGCTGAAAATGACATCAGATATGAAATGTATGTACTCACCATAACCATGCATCTGTTATCCATTTCCATTCTTCACTTTACCACCCTCCTTAACCCCCTACTCTTTCTTCCTGGGGAAACCTAAGGGATACTACTTGGGAATTGTTCCTTGTTTGAGCTCCAGTTTTATCTCTGTTATCTCTGCTTTATAGATTCCTTATAGTACCAGCCATGGATTTTTGGGGGCAGCAAACTTCGATCTGAGGAATGTCATGTTGAGCATTATGGAAGGAGCTCGAGGGTTGGATCTGTGAATCTGTAAAAAGCAGTCAAGCCTGATCAGGGGTTGAATCTGAGAGACATAGATGAGGAAGAATGAAAATGGAACAACACAGATTTTCATTCTTCATTATGGTGAGTCATAACTTTTTTTTCTGTGGAGAAATTTTTACTTTTTGGGGGTGATGTGTTTTACAGCACTTTTTACTGTGTTTGTGAGGAAAAAGGTTGACTTTGAACCAATGTAATTTTTTACTATCTTGTGCTGATTGGTTTTTCGGGGAAAGAGACACCATTTTCGAGACTATCATGGATCTATCATGGAACAGATGACCAGCTCTATGGTCTGTCTTCCAGCTACACAAAAACGTTAGCCTTGCTTCTGCCATAGGTAGGTGATTCTACTGTGGTTGAAGCTGGTTCCTTAGAGGGATCCAGGGTAAAAGATAAGTGGTCTGGTGTGGCATCTGCAGCTACTGTGGACCATTAGTTAGCCATGTTCTCTGCAGCTGTTGGGGTCCCTTCAGTGGGCAAGGAAGAGTCACTCATCTGCTGTGGTGGAGGGATCAGGGAAGACTTCCCTGTTTGGTCAGAACTCCTTTTCTGATTCTCCCGGGGGGGGGGGGGGTCTCTTTCTCTGAGACTATTTTCAGAATGTGACGGTGAATTTATAGAGCCTTCATCCATTTTTCTAGTTCTGTCACCTTTGGAGGATATGTGTGGCACTGCTGATGGTCAGCCTGCTGCCCTAGAAAGGTAGATAAAAGCTTGAGGAACTTTATACATTCTAAGTTTTTATACACTCATCCCAAACCTGATCCAGCAGCTATAGTTTTAGGTAATTCTGCTGCTGCAAAACATGTAGTTAGTTCCAATCCTTTCTGACAAGGCTGGGAAGATTATTGGTAAGGGAAAAGTATATTTATTTTATTTTGCATTTGTTGATCGGGATCGTCTGACTGGATACATGTCCATTTTCAGCAGAGACCCGGGGGAACAAAGTTCCAAGGTAGAACATACAGTAGAAATCACAAAATGATTACAAGTTACACAGTTTACAGGCTGCAGTTGAGCAAGCAGGTAATATAATCATACATTTTTAAAACCGTGTTGACAAATTGACTAGGCAATATAACATGATTATAGGGAGGGATCTAGTGGGTTTTGAACAAGGACATAGCCAGTGAGTTTTAAAGTATAGCTTGAGGCTTTTTTGAACCGAAGAGAGGGTTCAAGTGTAAGTTTAGCAGGAAGAATTCCAAGCTTTGCCAAAAGAGTTAGCAAACAGAGAGTCCCCAGCAGAGTTGATTCTGGATGTTTGAACCAGTAGTTTATTAGAAGAGCAAAGTGATAGGTTGCTATAAGAGTTAATGATATTTTTAAGTGCAGGCGTATTAGGGTAGTTGAGAACTTTATGGGCAACCATAAGCTGGTTGTACTGAAGTAGGCTAGGCCATTCTAGCCACCCCAGAAGATTTGGATTGTGACAGTGGAGGGTCCTATAGGCCATGCCTGTTGCAGATCTAGCAATATGGTTATAACAGCTGGAGAGTTTTCTAAGAATAGATTTTTTTCAAATTAGTGAATAGAGGGGAGGCATAGAGAAGAGTGGAGAGTAGAAGGGAATGAGCATTAGCAGTCCTAACAAATGGAGTAAGGAAAGGTTTGATCTTGTAAGGGAGCCCAGTTTTTTGTTAATGGTTTTGATAGTTTGATTGACAAAGGTATCAAATTTGAGGGTGTTGTCTATTTTGACACTTAAGAGTTTGGTTTGCGCATCTGGGGAGAAAATGGTACCATTAGATTTTATGGTAAACAGTAGTGAGGAAGACTTAAAAGTAGACGAGAAAAGAAGCAACTTTTTGTTAGGGTTTAATATCAGCTGACTGTTAGAGAGCAAGTTTTCGACTATATTGAAAGTATTCTGGGTTAATGTCAGATTTGTTGGGGTGGTAGCTGAACAAATCAAGGTGGAGTCCTCTGCATATTGGATGCAGATTGCATTTGGAGTGACAGTGGGAAGGTCATTAATAGAGTGTGAAAAGAAGGGGTCCTAGTATGGAGCCCTGTGGGACATCTAGGTGACAGGTACATGAGTTGATAATTTGTCCTGCCATAGGACGGCTTGTTGTCTACACACAGGTAAGATTGAAACCATTGAACTGCACGGCTATTTGGTGAGAGTGCCTTAAGGGTGAGCATGAGTATTTTATGGTTGACCATGTCAAAGGCCTTGGAGAGATCTAAAAGAGGGCTGAGGAAAGTTTGCTATTATTTCTGTTATGGTTTATGGTGTTAGAGAAGGATAGGAGGGCTAAGGTGGTACTGTGGTGTGGCCTAATAGTGTGCTGAGAGTTAGCCAACAGCTTATTCTGGGTAAGATAATTCACACGTTTTTTATGGACATACTTCTCCATAATTTTAGCCAGTGGTGGCTGAATAGCTATGGGTCTAAAGTTTGATAGTTCGAAGGAGCTGCCTCTTTTATAGAGTGGTATTACATAGCCTAGTACCTACCTATGAACCTATCGGCCCAAGAGTCTGTGTAAGCATAGCCAACAAGGTTCCCTAGCTTTTGCCACCCAAGAAAGTTATTTTCCTGTGCCCTTGTCGAGAAGAGCCACAGAAGTCATCCCCTGAGTGAATTTCCTATTTCCCATCCACTCATCAAGATTTTTCTTGGAGTGCTAATGAACTCTGCTTGACATAGGTAGCTTGTTCCAGAGTATGGGAAGTCTCTCGGAGAGGAGTCTATCCCTCCAGTATGTTCTGTTTATTGTGATGACAAGGTTTAGGTCCCTAGAGCGTGTATCTTGGACGGCTTGGGATTTCTTTAGGTGTAGCATGTCCAACAGCTTTGGGTGTGACATAGTTTTGAATGTTAGGCAGAGATCACCTTGGGGTAGGCGATATGCTGTGGAGTAAAGCTGGAGTTTTTTTGAGACTGTCAGCGTAGGGCATCTGAGTTTCATAATCCTTTTTGTAAGGTACTTCTGTGGCCTTTCCAGCTGTTGCAGATGTCTTGTGAGGTACATTCCAAAAGGGGAAAGTTGTACTCTGTAATGGGTCTAATGAGAGCCGAGTAGAGGGGAACAATAACCTCTTTTTGTTTTCCTGGATGAGAACCCTTTCATGATGTGTGCCACGTAGAATGATTTCCTGGCTACTGTGCCGATGTGATTATCAAAGGAGAGACTACTATCCACCTGAGTCCCAAGGTCTCATCACACCTTCGGCGTTAAGTGGACTGCCGCCTATGTGGTAGCTCATGGGTACAGAGTTTTTACCAAAGGGGATGACCATGCACTTTTTGGCATTGAGCTGAAGGCCATGGCTCTGACACCAGGCATCTGCCTCAAGTGAGGTCCTTCTGTAGGATGTCCATGTCGCTTGAGGACTCGACTATGACACCTAATTTGCAGTCGCTCATGAATGTAGCCAGAGGCCCTCTGTGTTAGCCCATATTTCAGAGAAGTAGATGCCAAACAGGAGAGGTCCCAGGACCACTTGTCACTGGTTTGAAGTTAGATTTGGAGTCTGCAACTTTTACGGTGTGGGTTCTGTCAGTGAGCCAGTTTGCAGCCCATCTTGTGACTTATGGATTTATACCCAGTTTAGCGAGTTTATCTTTAATTCCAGAATGGGGGATGGTGTCATAAGCCTTGGTGAGGTCAAGATAGGCTGTGTGAACACCCTTACCTTCGTCTATGGCTTTGGTGACTGTTTCAAGAAGCCTATCAGGTTCAGGAGGCATGATCTGCCTTTCACAAACCCGAACTGGTTGGGGTCCAGAGTCTGGAGGTTACCAATGTCTTTGTTTATGAGTTCCCTGATGGTACGTTCCATGGCCTTGCAGACCAGGCTAATTGGGCAGTAGTTCCCGGGGTCCTTGGCGGGTTCCCCTTTGTGGAGTGGTATAACTGTTCCTGTGCGCCATTCAGTGGGTACAAAGCTTGAAGTGAGGCTGATTGAACATGGTACTTAGGTGGGGGGGGGGGGGGGGTCAGTTCGCTCTGAAGGATGTTGTCCGGTCCCATGGATGCTATGTTCTTGGCTTTGGAGAATGAAGTTTTTACCTGCATAGTTGATTGCAGGGGCTCTGCATTCTTCCGGTGTAGATATGGGCCCTTTAGGGGGTGACAGGGGGGTAAAGTTAACACTGAACCTATCCGCTGGGATGCTGGTGATATCAGTTTGTTCTGTAATTTTCATGCCATTGTGCTGTAACTCTGAGCAGATCTGGGTATTGCCATTGAGATACTTGACATACCTAAAGAATGCTTTGTGGTTGTCCTTGGAATCGGTGGCAATCTTGTTTTCATAGCTAGCTTTTAGAGGATTTTCAGGGATCTCCGCTTCTTACTGAGGCTGACCAGGGAGCTCCTCCACTCATGGAATTTTACTCTATTCCAACAGTTTCTTCCTTCTGTTGTAGAGTTTGTTTATAGCTGGGGCCCACCAGATTGGCTTCCTTTTTTGGAGGATAGTGTATTGGTTTTGTTAGGGATAGCATGATCTATGCACTCATTTAAGTGCTTATAGAGTGCATTTGTGTAGGATTCAGCAGTGATAACTGTATTGTCCATCTGCATGGGTGTCTTGAAGTTCACTTCTGTCTTAGGAAGCATGAAGTTGGCTTTGGAGAATTTTTTTTACAGTGGTTTCCTTAATAATGGGTGGTGGGGGTGGGATGTGGGTGTCTATGGTGATTAGCTTATTGTTGATCTGACCAACAAAGAGTTGACTTCAGGTGTGGAACACCAGTCACTCATGTTGGTAATGACTTGGTCTAGGATATTGTTGCCCCTGGTGGGGGTGTGGATAAGTTGATCCAGGGCATTGGAGTTTATGAATTCTAGAAAGCATTGAGCGAAGGAGTTGGTACATGAGTAGCTTTCCCAGTTAATGGTGGGGTAATTGAAATCGCCCATTATTAGGGTGTTTGGTTGAACCCTAATATTTTCCAGTATATCAAGAAGAGGAGTGGGAATCCTGGGGCATGGTGGGGGATCTCTAGCAAGCTACAATTTGAATTGCAGTTTTGCCCAGAGTTAGTTGCACTTGGATAATTTCGGATGCATTATGTTGGGCAACTAGCCTGGAGGTGTGGATATCCTTAACGGATATGGACACACCTCTGCCTTTGGTGTTCCGGTCCAGGTTAGATGGCAGAAAGGTATGGTATGTGTTATAGACTGGTAATGCAGGGGGTTCTCTCTGGAGCCTTGAACCAGGTTTCAGTCACTGCACAGATATGTTTTCCCATTTAATGAGTGCCTCTAGTTGAGTGCATTTTGAGGTTTAGACTTGTAGCATTGAGTTGCATTACCCTCAGTTTTTGCTTGCCTTTACCTGTTGAGGTTGTGAGTTTGTCATTTGAACCTTGCCTAAAAAAGGCACTGTAGGGGTGGCAAGAGCCTTAACCCGTATCTGGAATCCTAGGGGCGACAGGTGCAGGACATCTCTGGCAAAGCATCGTGGCCTGTCAACCATGTTGTCCCAGGCAGACAGATACTGGGTCCCCTTACAATGACACCAGAAGCTTAGCCAATTGTTGGTCAGTCATTTTGTCCTTTTACAGCGGTGGTGCTGCGGTAGTGTTGCCTCTCAGTAAGACGTCCTGTTCGATTCTCAGCTAGAGCGTCTTCTGTGTAGAGACATTCGTGACTGGGCGTTCCTTCGTTGAAGGTTGTGCATCAGGGCTGGCAACTCTGCACGTAAAAATCTACTGCCAATCATTGGCGGACCAGAGTTCGCTGTGGCGACCCTAACCTGGAAAAAGCCAAAAGAAACAACAACAGCGGTATAATTCTGGGCAAAGGTAGGATGCTACTCAGGGCTAGGGTCATACCTGCCTGGGTTACAAGATCGGAGAGCTCTTCCATGTCTCTTTTCATGCAGTTCAGGGGGGTATGTCTACATTGTTCACATCAACTTGGACAATGACAGTAATATTTATGCTACTTATGGAGTGAGATATTTTCCAAATGGAAGGGATGGTGGCTTCAGATAAATTCTGTTGATTATGATGGAGATGGGGAATGCTATGGCATCTGCTGCTTTTTGCAGATACTCTGGTGGGAGGAGATCAGCTGCTAGAGTAGCTGGTTTTAATTTCTCAATTAGAGATCTGATAAGTGATGTAGAAATGGGCTGAAATCTAAAGGAGAGTGGGGTATTGGCTGTGGCAGAATCTGGGTTAGAGCAGCTGGGTGCCATTTGGCTGGCTAGGGATTGGATAGTCTCTGAAGAAACTATTGAAGGTATTTGCAATGTCCTCTGGGGATTTATGGTTGGAAGCTGACTGAGTAGAAGTGGAGGACTGCCCTGGGTTGTTGTTGTATTTCGGCTTTTCCCAGTTAGGGGTCACCACAGTGGAACTCCGGTCTGCTAATGATTGGCAGTAGATTTTGACGAATGCTGAGGTGCCAGCTCGACATTCAACCTTCAACGAAGGCATGCCCATTTACGCATGTCTTTCGAACGACCCACCCAACCACGGGGAGGACATGCAGACTCCACACAGAAGGCACTCCCCACATTTCAGCCGAGAATCGAATGGGAGAACCTCTTGCTGTGAGGCAACAACGCTACTGCTGCACCACCGCGGATGAAAGAAACTGAGGACTGTCCTGGGTGAAGAAGTTTTATTCCTGCCCAAAACATTTGAGGTTTCTTGTGATGTTTTTGTTGATGGTAGTAGAATTTTTTTTTTGTCTAGTATAATAGATTTTTTTTGTGTGATTCCTTAGCTGTCGGTATGTGAGTTGATCTAGTGGGTCTTTTGTGGCATGCCATTTGTCCCATGCCGTATTTCTAGCTATGATTTTAGATTTGGTCTCTTGAGCTACAGGGCAGTTTTTGTTTTGGTTCTAATGGAGGGAGTAGGAATGTGAGAATCAAGAATAGTAAGGAATATGGAATTAAAGTATGCTTCTGCAAGTTTGATTTTTTTTTTCAGAATTTTGAATGGTCAGGCGTATGTTTGTTATAATTGTGAAAGTATGAGGGATGTTCTATCTGCAAATGTTCTTCGTGTTTCACTGTTGCAGTCATCGCGTTTGGGTTATCTGCTTGCAGTAGCCCTGTCGGCCTGATTAACAAAGTCTTGGGTCCTGAGTCGGTTGCTGTCCCTTCTTTCATGAAGTCAGGTCATCGGCGGTATAACATGCAGCCAACGCCATTACCCCAGTCCTCCTTGCCATGCGGTGCCCAAAGCAGTTTGCAAGTGCCGGTCGTCCGACTCCTGAAATTTTCATTTTCGAGTTTCAGAACCGAAGTCTTCAACTAAAGCTAAGTACCCCATTGGGGAAACTTTTTCTTGCTCCTTACTGATGTCAGTAAAAGTTAATAATTGCATTACTTGTGGAAAGCAAATACTTCATAAAGATTTTCATTCGTACTGTATTCCTTGCCTAGGCCCTGACCGCGATGTACTGTGCTGTCGGTTTTGTGCTTTATTTAAACAGCGCACTATCCTGTGTGTATATTTTTGCCTCTAAATATTTCGGTTCTTGGTTTAATTATCCAGAAATGTCTGTTAGCCATCTGACTACCGGGATTCCGAAAAAACGCAAGGATAAAGACAAAGACAGGCCACTGAGGTCCAAAACTGCCAACGATGCTTCTCCTAAGCTAGTCACCAGTTCGGTACTAAGGCGCCAAGAGCCCCTGATACCCACTACTTCTGATTCTCAGGCCTCTACTGAGACCCATTTGGAGTCCAGTATGCCGCGAGATGCTTCAACTATGGAACGTGCATATCTCTACCTTGGATGGGTCCAGAGCCACTGTGCAGGCACCGGCTTCTGAGGGTGTATTCAGGCCTACGGACTTGCATATTAAACCAACGCTTCCTTCTTTTAGGCTTAAATCTCAAACCATGCCTAAATAAAGATGCCCAGGCCGCATGCTCAGGCCTCTATGCCTAAAAAAACAAATAAGAATGGCTGAAGATCGTATAACTTTAATCAGGGGAAGCCAGCCTCCCCCTTCTAAGAGACCTAGGACTGAAGTTTATGAATCTTCTAATTTTGATTTTGATTTTTCTGATTCTTCTGATCTGGATTTGCCCTTATCTACTTATGAGGATTCTGATGCAGAGGACTCTTCCCTCTGCTTCCCCTTCAGAGGATTTTTCTTTCTGTGAAACCTTACATACTCTAAGGGAACATTTCCACTGGGAAAGCCAGGATTGTTCTGATTCAAAAAAGAGGCTTAGGGATTTCTTACTCCTGCCTCAGCATAGGCCTTTAGCTATTCCTCCTGTGCTAGACATTGTTGATGCTTTTTCGGAATCTAGTTTGGCCCCTGATTCTTTGCCTCCTGCTTCCAGAAAACCTGGCAGATATTACAGGGTTCCTGATTCACACAAGTTCCTTTTTAAAAATCCTATTGCAGATCCAGAGACTATTTCAGAGGAACCCAAGGGCATTAAGGCTTCTACTGCTAAAAATCCTACCCCTTCTGATAACTCCAGGGGGCTAGATAGATGGGGTAAGAAGGTTTACACTTCTGCAACCTTGGCCATTAAGGCTGTAAACTGCCAGATGTCCTTCAAGGATGCATCTGCAGTCATAACATATGGGTTGTCCTGCCTCAGGCAGCCCTTCGGTCGGCCGGATTCCAAAGTCTGGGTCTGGCCTCGGCTGATGTCGCACTTCACCCGACGTCATAGCTCCTGGGGTATAAAGGCATCAGCCGACGCCATTTTCCTCAGTCTTTCTTGCCGCGCGGTGCCCGAAGCAGAAGCTGTTCGCAAGTGCCGGTCGGTCAGATCCAGAGATTTCTACTACCAAGACTTCTAAAAGCTAAGTACCCGTTGGGGACTCTTTCTTGCCTCAGCCGATGTCAGACAAAGTAAATAATTGTTTAACTTGTGGGAAACAAATACCTCATAAGGATTTCCACTCTTACTGCCTTCCTTGCTTAGGCCCAGACCACGACGTATCAGCTTGTTTAGCCTGTGCTTCCTTCAACCGACGGACACTCAGACGTCGGTCGGAGTTTGCAGAAGAGTTTTTTGGCTCCACTTTTGCATATAAAATGCCGTCGGAAACTCCGACTACACATTTAGCTAAAAAACGCAAGGAAAAGGACCGACACTCGCGGCCCGCGGTTTCTGCTGAAACCACGGTTAAGCCTACCGCGAGTGTCTCGGTTTTGGCTGAAACCGAGACCTCGGTTCTCCCTTCGGCCGAAAGCATGCCTCCGGTAACCGAGGCCACACAGGCCATGGCTGAATCGGCTACAGAAATTACTGCTGAAGAAGCAGGCACACAAAATTTGTCTGGCACTATTCCGTTGGGCATCTCTACTCCTGCACGTGGGGCAGCTAGACCCCCTGCTTCTATGTCTATCAAGGCCTTTTCCAGGGCTAAAGCTGCCAAACTTTCTAAGGCCTTACCTACAAAAGCTCCCTCTCACAGGCCTACCTCAAGTTCCCAGATTCTCAGCCTTGCTGAGGACCTTATTTCTCTGATCAGGGGATCCCAACCTCACCCAGACAGGGCCTCTCAACCCCCTCCTGATAAGAGGCCTAGGACTGAACCCCCTGAACCTCTCTCCTCGGACTATTCCTCGGATGGATCAGATTTATCAGACCATCAGGAAGGCCCATACTCACCTTATGAGGATTCTGATGCAGAAGACTCCATTCCTTCTGCTTCACCTCCAGAAGAATTTTCATTTGGGGAAACCCTACACTCAATGAGGGAACACTTCCAATGGCAGGGTCAGGGTTTTTTCTGATTCTAGGAAAAGGCTAAGGACTTTTTTACACTTACCACAGCATAGGCCTTTAGCCATACCACCTGTACTATCAGTTGTTGATGCATATAATGATGCCAGTACTGCCCCTGATTCTCTTCCTCCAGCCCCTACCAAACCTGACAGATACTACAGGGTCCCGGACTCTCACTACCACTTGTATAAGGCTCATGCTGCAGACCCAGAAACCATTTCTCAGGGCCCCTAAGGTGTTGCAGCTGCCTCTGCCAAAAACCCACTTCCCTCTGAAACAGAATCTAAGAGCATTAGAGAGATGGGGTAAAAAGGTTTATACATCTGCTACTCTTTCTGCCAGGGCTTTAAACTGTCAATTTCACATGATACAGTACCAGAAATTTTTGTTAGACCAGCTGAATAAAAAGCTGGCCTCTCCTGAACCTATAGACCGTAAGTCCCTTCAGGATTTGGTACATAACTCTCAGCAGGTCAGTAATCACTTCTTAAAATGTGGCTATGATGCACTGGAGGCTTTTTAGATCAGTTATGACTGGAGCAGTGATTCGAAGGCATGCCTGGTTAAAAGAACAATCCTTACCAGACCATGTTAAGTCTAAACTCCTAGATGCTCCTATGGAGAAGCAAAGTTTGTTTGGCTCCCCTGCACAGGAGGTTCTAAAGAAAGTGGAAGAAAAAGCAAAATCTGTCCAAACAGTCAAGGATTTTTTGCAGGTCCAACCTCCGAGGTTTAGCAGAAATTGGCCTTCAAAGAATTGGTCCTTTCTAGACACCTCCAGAGAACAGAGAGGCAGAAATAGACGCCCAAGAGGCAGAAGTCAATCAAGGGGTGCCTACAGGGGTCGTCAGTGGCAACCTGCCAACCAGAGAAGTGCCGCCACAGCTGCGACTACAACCACTTCCACAGGACAGACACAATGACTTGGCTCTGATTCCGCCTACCAGGGAACAACTGGAAGCACCCTTGGGCGGAAAACTAGCTTTATTTACAAAAAACTGGCATTGCATTACAGGAGACAAATGGACTTTACAAACAATAGACAAGGGCTACAGGTTTCACTTCCACACTCAACCAAAAAAGAGAGGAATGCCAAACCTTCCACCAAGCCAAAAATCAGAGGCTCTAAAACAAATCATCAGCTTGCTAAGGATATGAGCAGTAGAAAAGGTACCATCTATGGAACAAGGCCAAGGATTTTACTCCAGACTATTCCTTGTACCAAGAAAAGAAAATCAATGGAGGCCTATTCTCGACTTGTCCGCTCTGAACACATCTCATTGTTCCAAAATTCAAAATGCTGACCCTACAGCAACTTCTTCCCATGTTGGGCAAGGAGTCTTGGCTGGTGACTCTAGATCTCAAGGAGGCATACCTGCACGTCCCCATATGACCATATTGCAGAAGACACCTCAGATTTCTTGCAGGATCAGAGCATTATCAATTCTCAGCATTGCCCTTTGGCTTATCTACTGCGCCCAGAGTATTCATGAAATGCCTGGCATCAGTAATTGCTCATTGCAGGCTTCAGGGAATTCAAATTTACCCATAACTGGACTGCCTAATACAAGCGGACAACAAGACAAAATTAATAAAGGATTTGGCCAATGTCATACAACTGCTGCAAGCCTTGGGATACACAGTCAACATTCAAAAGTCAAGACTAGTGCCATCCCAAAGGATAACATTTTTGGGTGCAGAACTGGATACAATAACTCAGATGGCATTTCTCACAGAGGAAAAACAAAAGCAACTACCAGTCTATTTCATGGCATTAACAACACAAACTCAGCTTACTGCAAGGAAAGTCCTGCAGGCCCTGGGTTACATGGCATCCTGCATAATACTGATCCCACATGCCAGGCTGCATATGAGAAAGTTACAATGGTACCTAAGGAATGTATGGTCTCAACACAAACACAGCCTAGAAGCCCAGATACCAATCATTCCATGTCTGAAAAAAGAATTCCTGTGGTGGGCTCAGGCCTGTCAGATAAACAGAGGATTGCCTTTCCACAAACCACATCCAAGGCAGACCATTACCACGGACGCCTCAGACCTAGGCTGGGGGGGGCACACATGGAAGACAAGTGTATCCAAGGCCTATGGTCCCAAGACCAGCTGAATCTACACATAAATCTAAAGGAGATGCTGGCAGTGAAACATGCAATCGAGGCATTCAGACCATTCCTCCAACAAGGACACCTGCTGATAAGGACGGACAATACCACAGTCATGTGGTACATCAACAAACAGGGAGGTACACACTCATACCCTCTATGCCGGATGGCAATGGACCTGTGGAACTTGACCCTGAATCTCAACATTCAACTGCAGGCCATATTTGTACCAGGAAAAGAGAATTCACTAGCAGACAGCTTAAGCAGAACTACCACGGATGCTCACGAATGGATGCTGCATCCAGATATCTTCAAAACCATAACAAAGAAATGGGGAATGCCAGAGATAGACCTGTTCGCCTCCCCACACAACCACCAACTGAAGAAATTCTGCTCAAGAGTATACCACCCACTTGCCTGGAGGGTGGACACTCTCTCTTTCAGCTGGAAGGCCCTGACAGTATATGCCTTTCCACCTCTTCCCTTGATGTACAAAGTTCTACTGAAGATCAGAGAGGAACAGCCAAAGGTAATTCTGATAGCTCCAGACTGGCCAAGGCAACATTGGTACCCGCTACTGAGAAGCATGTCTCGGACGCACTCATGGCCTCTACCTCTATGTCCCTTACTTCTAACACAGAACAACTACAAGACCCTGCATCCAAACTTGAAAACACTGCAGCTAACTGCTTGGAAAATTGCATAAAACAAAACCAACCTGATTTATCTCAGAGGGTTAAGGACATTATCCTGGAGGCTCGCAGACCCTCCACAAGGAAAACATATTCAGCCAAATGGAAAAGATTCCTCATTTGAAGTGCCGAAAAGGGAGAAAATGTCACACTGGCAAACCTAGCACACATCCTGGAATACTTAGCAGAACTGTTCCACAATGGCCTTTTCCTACTCCTCCATTAAGATTCATGCATCAGCAATTTCAGCAGAGTACAACATGGATCCTCCTCTCTTCTCTCATCCTCTACTCAGGTAATTCTTGAGAGGAATCAAAAACGTAAAGCCTCCAAGGAAACCACCTCTGCCTGCATGGGATCTCAACTTTGTGCTAGAAAAATTAACACTTCCCCCTTTTGAACCAGCAGCAACAGCAGACTTACAGTTCTTATCTTGGAAAACTGCCTTCCTGCTAGCAATCACTTACAGCAAGAAGGGTATCTGAGTTACAGGCATTAATGGCAGTGCAGCCTTTCCTTATCTTCCATCAGGATAGAGTGTCTCTGAGAACCAATCCTACTTTTATGCCAAAGGTGGTCTCCAGGGTATCCTTGAACCAAGCTATACATTTACCTACATTCTTCCCCAACCCACAGAACAGGGGGGAAAAACTACTGCACACCTTGGATGTACACAGACAACTACGCTACTATCTGGACAGAACTAAGGCTAGCAGAAAAACAGACCAACTTCTAATAGCATATGCAACAGGAGTGCAAGGAAAAGCAATTTCAAAACAGACAATCTCAAAATGGATAGGAAATTGCATTAGATTCTGCTACTCATTTCATGGAAAGACAACTCCTGAAAAAATCAGGCCTCACTCCACAAGAGCTACAGCCACCACTACAGCTTTCCTACGAGGAGTGGCTACCAAAGACATTTTAGAAGCTGCTACTTGGAGCTCCGTGCATACATTTGCCAAGCATTATAATCTTCCTTTATACTCCAGATCCCGAGCAGGTTTTGCAACTGCTGTTTTGCAAGGGATCTTAACTACACCATCATTATCTTAGTGCCTCCTCCCCCAGTTTGGCTATGGTATTCTACCCATATGTTATGACTGCAGATGCATCCTTGAAGGACATAGTACAGTTTTGTACCTACCATAAATGTAGATGTCCGATAGGTATGCATCTGCAGTCAGGATTACCCACCCTCCTTCCCTCTGTGGTATTCCTAGGGTACTTACCCCTTTTTCTTAGCTAGCTGGGGGAATATATTATGGTGTATTTGTTTGTATATATATATATATATATATATATATATATATATATATATATTGCTTTCTACTGTTTGGAATTTTCTACATTTATCCAAATTTAGCCTTCCTAGAGGGCATCTGGGGCAAGAAACACTGAGGAAAATGGCGTTGGCTGATGCCTTTATACCCCCAGGAGCTATGACGTCGGGTGAAGTGCGACATCAGCCGAGGCCAGACCCAGACTTTGGAATCCGGCCGACCGAAGGGCTGCCTGAGGCAGGACAACCCATATGTTATGACTGCAGATGCATACCTATCGGACATCTACATTTATGGTAGGTACAAAACTGTACTTTTCATATGTTGAAGTATCAACATGTTATTGGATTGCTTAAACAGAAAATTATGTTGATTCCTGAATGTGCGGAAAATAAAGAATTACAGGATTTAATGCATTCTGCTGAACAGGTTGGAAAACATATTTTGCCATGTAGATTTGATTCTTCGGAGGCCTCTTGCAGGACTGTTGTTCTCTGCTCAGAAGGCATGCTTGGCTTAGGGAGCAATCTTTACCTGGTCATGTTAAAGCTAAATTGCTGGATGTTCCCTTAAATCAGGACCGCCTGTTTGGAGCAAGGCTGAGGAAGTTCTTAAAAAGATGGAAGATTAAGTTAAATCTATGCAAACTGTTAAAGATTTCTTACAAGTGCAGCCTCCTAGATTTAGTAGGCACTGGCCCTCTAAGAAATGGTCCTTTTCAGCCTCTTTAAGGTCTTCTCAAGCCAAACCCAGATATAGCAGAAACCCCAGGTTTCAGTCCCAAGGGACACACAACCAAGCAGTGGGGGGTTTCCGCACCCAAATCAGGGAGTAGTAAGACCCCCCCCCCCTATGGAAAACCGTCTCAATGGCTTGCTTCTAAAACTTCTAAGCACTTCCCAACTGAATGGCCCTTTAGGCGGAAAGATTGGTCTGCAGGCCAAAAACTGGGAACTCATTACCCAATACAAATGGATTTTAAATAGTGTCCCAAGGATACAGATTTCACTTCCACACCTTACCAACACCAAGCGGGTGGCCATATCTATGCACAAATCAGTGAGCAGAGACCCAAAAGCAAGTACTCTCTTAAGCATGGGGCCTATTCAGTTGGTACCAGAAGAGGAAAAGGGACAAGGGTTCTATTTGAGACTTTTCCTGGTACCCAGAAAAGGTAATACATGGTGTCCTATCCTGGACCTTTCTACTCTAAATACCTTTCTGGCGATTCCAAAATTCAAAATGCTGACTCCTCACCAGCTGCTTCCTATGCTAGGCGAAGATGCATGGTTAGCAGCACTAGATTTAAAAGAAGCATACCTGCACATCCCTATCGGGGAGTCTTGCAGAAGATACCTACGCTTCAAAGGCAGGCTACATGCACTATCAGTTCTCTGCACTGCCCATTGGCTTATTTACTGCGCCCAGGGTATTCACAAAGTGCCTAGCTCCAGTCATTGCATTCTGCAGGCAAAGAAATATTCAAATATACCCATATCTGGACAATTTTCTAATTCAGGCAGAAAGCCAGGACATTCTTTTGAATCATCTGGCCTGTATTCAAAGGGTACTGACTTGACTGGGGTGCACCATAAACGAAAAGAAATCACACCTGGTACCCTGAAAATAAATTATATTCCTGGGAGCAAGCTTGAATACAACTTCCCAGATGGCTTTCCTCATGCCAAAGAAACAGATTCATCTGACAACCTACTTCAAACAATTGGCCACAAAAACCCAGCTAGATCTGCTAGCCTTGGGGTTCATGGCCTCCTGCATTCTTCTAATTCCATATGCAAGGCTGCATATGAGGAAACTGCAATGGTATCTCAAAAGCCTATGGTGTCAACATTCACAGGATCTAGAAGCAATGATTCCTATCATACCTTGCCTATGCCTAGAGTTCCTTTGGTGGGCAGAGGCCTGCCACCAAAACAGGGGCCTACTATTCACACTACCCCCTGCCGTCCAAGCCTTAACAGACGCATTGGACTATGCATGGGGGGCCCACCTGGCAGGGAAGTGCATTCTGGGCAAATGGAAACCAAGTCAAATGCACCTGCATATCAGTCAAAAAGAAATGTTAGCTGTGCAGAATGCTCTGGCAGCTTTCAGGGACCACATTCTTCCAGGACAATTACTGATAGACGGACAATACCACTGTTACGTGGTACGTAAAGAAGCAGGGGGATACACATTCTTACCCCCTCTGCAGACTAGCCATGGCATTGTGGAACACAGCCCTGAGCTATCAAGTACAATTACAAGCTCAATTCCTGCCAGGAAAACTAAATGCACTGGCAGACGAACTAAGCAGAAACCTCATGGAACCACACGAGTGGAAACTAGAACCAAGGATTTCAACATGTTAACAAGCAAATGGGGGGAGCCCAGATATAGACCTGTTTGCCTCCCCCCATAACAATCAGTTGGACAAATTCTGCACAGGGACTCACCACAAACAAGCTTGGAAAGTGGATGCTCTGTCCTTCAGCTGGAAAAACCTATCAGTTTATGCCTTTCCCCCTCTGCCCTCGATAGTACTACTAAAGATAAAACAAGACAAACCAAGGACAATTTTGATTGCACCAGACTGGCCATGCCAACACTGGCACCCCCTCTTGCGCAGTGTCACTGTGGGCCCCATGGCACCTGCTTCAGACTCCTACTCTATTGTCTCAGCAGGAGAACCAAATTCTGCACCCTCAACTTCAAACACTGACTCTAGCAGCTTGGCTAATTACATAATTTCTCCTTTACCATCCCTCAGTAAACCAGTGACTGATATCATTTTAGAGGCAAGGAGGCCTAGTACCAGAAAGTCTTGTGCTGAAAAATGGAAAAGATTCTGTGCCTGGAACCAAGCTCAAGGGATGAGCACAACGGTGCCCAATTTACCTCAGATTTTACAATACCTAACTGAGATGCTTCATAAGGGCCTGTCTTTCTCCTCCATCAAAATTCACGCCTCAGCCATCTCAGCTCATAACACAGAACCACCCCTCTTCTCTCATCCACTACTTGAGCAGTTCCTCAGAGGGGCCAAAAATCTATGACCACCCAGGAGAGCTCCAACTCCATCCTGGGACCTCAACTTTGTAATGGAAAAGCTCACCCTTCCTCCTCTTGAGCCAGCTGCCACTGCAGACTTAAAATTCCTGTCTTGGAAAACCGCTTTCCTTTTAGCAATCACTTCAGCAAGAAGGGTATCTGAATTACAGGCCTTCATGGCAGTTGAGCCTTTCATCATCTTTCATGCTGACAGGGTGTCCCTCAGGATCAATCCCTCCTTCATGCCCAAGGTGGTATCCAGTGTGGCCCTTAATCAGTCCATACATTTGCCAGCCTTCTTTCCTAATCCACAGAACAAAGGGGAATGGATTATGCACTCCTTAGATGTGCGCAGACAACTTAGATTCTACTTGGACAGAACTAAAACTCAAAGGAAATCTGAACTGCTGGTGGCATTTGCTGCAGGGGCAGATGGGAAGGCTGTTTCAAAGCAAATCATTTCCAAATGGATAGGCCATTGCATTAATTTCTGCTACAAACACCATGGAAAACGTATCCCACTCTACTAGGGCTGCATCTACCCTGTACAGCCTTTCTCAGTGGCATCCCTACCAGGGACGTCCTAGAAGCTGCTACCTGGAGTTCTGTACATATTTTCACCAAGCATTACCATCTGCCAATTTTCTCTAAATCCAGAGCTGGCTTTGCCACTGCAGTTTTGAAGGGCCTTTTAGCTGGTCCTAATTCTATTTAAATTCTTCCTCCCATCCTTATATTTGGGAAGTGTATTCACTATTCCAGTCCTGGTTACCCTCCCTCCAGCCCCCTTCTTTTTTGCATATAACTCTACTGTCCTTTTGCTATTTTCAAAGGCTTTTTGGTGTATTTGCTTTTTTGTTGGAGGTATTACCTTGTATATTTATAGATTTAATTGCTTCCCGTTAAGGGGGCAACTGACATCTGGGGCAAGAAAAACTGATGTAATGGCATCTGCTGCATGTTTTTATACCCCTGATGACCTGACATGGAAGAAGGGACAGCAACCGACGCAGGACCCAAGACTTTGTTAATCAGGCCGACCGAGGGCTACTGCAAGCAGATAACCCAAATGTGATGACTGCAGCAGTGAATACACTCTAACATCTACATTTATGGTAAGTGTACACAACTGTACTTTTCTTCTTGTGATAAGTCTGCTTTAAATTTAGTTTTCCATTTTACAGGTTACAACCCATTGTGTACAGTGTCTATATGACTCTACTACTCCAGGACTATATCCACTGGTACTGGTTTGAGGTTTGCATGGCTGCATTCTCAGGATCTCCCAGATGATGAATGAAAATATAAATTCCTCTTTGGATAAAGGTTTAGTTTTTGTCCCCTTTGCTGCAGAAGTAATCAGAAAGGGGTAAAGCTGTTCAGGGAATCTCAAGATTTTGCAGCCGTCCTCTTCCACATTTTCTAAGGGATTGTGTAACCCTTCATCCAGTATCCACAAAAGCAGTCTCACCAAAATGTGGATAAACAAATGTTTAAGAAATGTCATGGAGTCCAAAAACAATACAGGACCCCCCCAAAAGCAAGGACAGTCCTCCAAGTCAGAATGACCGACTCCAAGGGACCTTGTCCCCCCTCCAACCCTGGTAGTCCCTTTTCCCTTCCAAAAAGTCTGAATCTCCACTTTTCTGTTTGGCAACAGTTTCAGAAGAAGATGGCAGTGGAAGGAAATGCCCCCATTTCCAGTTGATAATCCCACACTCACATGACTCCTCTATTCTTCCTTGTCCTTCAACACATGTTGTCTTAGGGAGTGGTTTAACGAGTTCCTCCTTCCCAAGTTTGGGATGATTTTTATTCAAGGGTGCTTTTGGTGCGGAAGAAGAGGTTTGGAGACCCAGTTCTGGATTTTTTCCTTAAACCTGTTTGATGGTGCTGAACTTCTAAATGCCGTCACTTCACAACCTGTTGTCTCTTCCTCATTTAAGTTTCCTGATAACACTAATTTTAAAAGATGCTTATCAAATCCCTGTTCATCCAGACTTCAGGTGTTTCTTAAAGCTTTGAGTTTGGATCTCATTATCAGATGTCTGCCTTACCCTTTCCACTGCACCAAGAGTGTTCACAACGGGTCTAGCTCCAGTTCGGGTTATGCACATTTTTCCAAATTTAGACTTTGTCTTTGCAGAGTTTTTTGGGTGAGATGTCTTACACAAGCTGGAATTTTCAAGAGAACATTTCAGTCTTTTTGACTCCTTCGCTCAGGATTATGTCTCTGTGGTGACAGCTAGACACCTCAGTTCAAAGAGATTTTCTTCCACAAGAAAAAAAAGTCTATATCGAATTTTATTTCTAAGACTCTCCACTCAAACTTCAGTCACTGTGAGAGGAATACCTCCAGATTTTGTGTTTTGCGGTATCTATGATTATTTTGATACCCCAGCAAGACTTCACTTGAGAAAGCTACAATGGTTTCTGAAGTCTCTCTGGTTCTAGCGCCAGCATCCTTTTATCTTTTCAAATCCCTGTACTGGGGACTGTCAAAAAAGAAAAATCACTTAGTGTTGGCATTAAATTTCTCTAAATCCAGGTCTCCCCTTCTCAGTTCATGTTCCAGTGAAGACAGACACCTCAGACTTTGCAGCACAGTTTTAGAGGGATAAAAGTACAAGGTGCGTAGAATACCAAAGAAAGATTCAAGAGCATGAATATAAGAGGAGACTGCTTTTGTCAATCACTTCAAGTTGTTGGACAATGCCGCAGTGATGTGTGGTACATCAGTAAGCAAGGAGGGGAACCAGGTTTTACCCCCTCTGCAGTCTAGTCATGTTGTCTTTGGCTATAGCTTCACAGCATAGTCTCACTTTGCAGGCATCCTACTTCCTGTTCGAGCAAAATTGTGGCAGACAAGGTGAGTAAGGACTAGGGCAGATCCGATTGGAAAGTAGTTTGGGGGTTTTGTAAGATTTGATCCATCTGTGGGGAGTACCTCAAGTAGATTTATTTGCCTCCGCTCTGAACATTCAGCTGCAAGATTCTGCTCCAGGACTCCATGCAAGAAAGCCTGGCAGACAGATGCTTTTTCTTTTCCTTGGACAGGAATGTTCCTGTATTCTTTTCCACCCTTTCCATTGATATCCAGGGTACTTCAGAAGGAATCCCCCAAGATCATTGTGGTGAAGCATTAGAGTTTTTTCCCTTTTGGAAATGGCCAGGGGCCATTACCACAGTCTTCCTAATTGAATGGATCTACTCTTACAAGATCTAGTGTGTTTGATGCACCCCAACACCATAAACTTTACCTGGCTACCTGAATGACAGGGTGTTGATTCCTTTTAGTCACCTATTCACTGAGGAGGTGCAGCAGGGTACTAATGGAGGCAAGAAAGCCTGCTACTGAACAATCGTATGTTAGCAAATGGAAAAGGTTTTCTAGTTGGTGCCAAAAAAAGGCACCCATTCAGAGTTAGTGTTTTTTCTGGTT
The DNA here is from genome assembly GCF_019279795.1 of Protopterus annectens. Taxonomy (NCBI): domain Eukaryota; kingdom Metazoa; phylum Chordata; order Ceratodontiformes; family Protopteridae; genus Protopterus; species Protopterus annectens. The sequence goes on from NC_056737.1 coordinate 712,915,576, forward strand.
TTGCAATGTTTGTGAGAGTTACTATCCTATGGCCTTTCATACTCCTCCAAGGTTAATTTATCTGCCATTTCAGCATGTATGCTCATGGATCCAGCTGTTTCAGTGCATTCTCAGGAAAAAAAAAGATTTTGAAAGGGGGTTTGTATAAAAGGCCTCCAAGAAAACTGCTGGGATCCTTTTTTTTTTTTTTTTTTAGCCAACTCTTAGTCAATTTGAACCAGCTAAACTGGCTGACTTGAGATTCTTAACACAGGAAACTGTTTTACTATTTGCTCTCAGCTCTACAAGAAGAGTATCTGAATTGCAAGCTCTTATGGTGAGTCAACCCTGTCTCATTTTCCCTAAACTGGTATCAGAGTTTACTTGGTCAAGCTATCCATCTCAACATTTTCTTTCCTGAGCCTGAAAATAAGGAAGAAAAGGATACTTCATACTATGGATGCCCACAGACAACTCGGGCACTGTCTTGAGAGAAGTTGATCTTTCAGATCTTTGGATCAGTTAATTTCTTGTGAAGGTAAGAAAGGACAACCTGTGTCAAAATGCTGTATCCAAATGGTTGTCTCAGGCTGTTATTTTTGTTCTCACCACAACAAAACTATTCCAAGAAAGGTGAAAACCCACTGTACCAGAGCCTTGGCTTTATCTCTGGCTTTTTGGAAAGGGTTGGATTCTACAAGCAGCAGGTTGATATTCTGTACATATATTTGCAAGGCACTACAAGCTTGATTTACTTCTCTAGGTCTAGAGCAGGCTGTGCTATACCCTGGGGCGCTCTTCCTTCTACTTCCCAAAGGTAGTACACTAGGGTTATCTACCCACATAGCTACGACAACTGCAGCAGCGATCAGTATGATGAAGATAGTACAGTTTAATTTACCATAACAGCAGATGTTCAAATGATCACTGCTTCAGTAGCTGCTCCATCCCTTTTGTTTTCGGTGTGTTTTATGTCAGGATGAGGACTTTTTTTTTTCTAGCAATGTCCTTTAAGGGTTCAGTCTCCCTGTCTTAGTTGATATGAAAGCTCTGAAGGGATTGGCACCCAAACCTGTCTTTTTAAGTCAGCCCAGCTTGAGCTAATTAATGGTGTTAGCATGTGGGAAGGTGCCCTGAAGCACTGGAAGATGGCTGGTTGTTATATTGTATGCAGGATACATACAACAAATACCTAAGGCTGCTGCAGTAGTGAACATTTGAGCATCTGCTTTTATGTTAAGTTTGCTTACCTGTACTTTCTCCTGCCCATAAAACAGCTATAAAAATAACTTTTTTGGCATTCTCATCCATTTTTAATGGATGTTGACGCAGATTCAGGATTGCCCTCTGATATTGCAGTAATGCTGATGACTGAATACATTTAGGAATGCAATTACTATTTTAAGTGTACCACAGCTGCAGTATTCAGATCCACTGTAAATGAAAGCTGCAGATAAGCTGTGGCTCAGTCAGAGGTCACTTCACACACTTAACTTTTCAGGGGTCATGCAGTTCCACCTTATTCAAAATAGAACTGCATGGTAAGAGGGGGATAGAGCTGAGGAAGTGGGGGGGCCTAAGGGAATTTTCTGGAATGTACTATGAGTGTTCTTAAAAGTTCATTTGCTTGTGTTTTTTAGCATTCCATTTCCCTTCGTGAAACCAGAGACCAATATTTTAGTGTGTTAAGTCCCCATTCTTCAACATTAAAAGTATAGAACTGTTTTGTCAGCATCCAGATGGATAATACAGGGGGAGGTATGGAATGTAGTTTTTGTGCTGACCTGGTACAAAAATAGCTGTTTAAACACACACTTTCCTGAGCTGTTTATGGCCTGATAGTTTGTGCTATGCAAGTTCATCCACCATGTTTGTAATCGGATTTAGCATGTTAATTCGGGTATTTTGTTCAAAATCTTTTGTATTTTGAATCTAACCTTTGGAGTATTGTGTAGCTTTGTCATTCGGATGTTAAACGTGCATTATTCTTCTAGGTTTTAAAAGTGAAGGAAATTAGTAAGAAACAAAACCAGTACTGAACATTTGTAGCAAGAGATCCAAGTATACAAAAAAAAAAAACACATGACCAGTTTTTAAGCAACTCCTACTTTTGTACTGTGCCTCATTTCAACTGTTGCCAGATCTGTTTACATTCCAATAGTCTTGTATTCTGTGTGAAGAGCACTGCGCAAAGATTAAATGTATGTTTATGTTGACATGTTTAGTCATAACACGAGCAGTGCCTTTTATGAACGTTATTACTTGTGTAAACTTCAAAAACTTTTCATATGATTCAGACCAACCATAGAGTGCGAGAGTAATGATGACAAACCGCTCTAAATCTCTTAATTACTCAGATTGAATGATGGTGTTTACGATGCATCCGGTCCCTTCGAGTGAGCCATTTTCATAATTACATGCTTTTTAATGCACAGTTTCTTAACTTCTCATGTCATTTATTATCCTGATTTTTATTTCTCACATTTTAAATATTTAATGTTTGCTTTGTTTCTGTAGTCTGAAGTAGAGAGGTGTTACATTAGACAAAATCCTTTACTATTAACGTGATAATTTCTAGCTTGAGTTCTGACTCCTTTTTACTTAGCATTGTGTGTGTGCAACTAGTATGGTTGCCAGTCTTTTTAGATATGGACAGACTTGTTAAGCGGCATAAATCTGTTTTGTGTCTGGTTACCTGACTAGCACTGTGTTTTTGGAATATTTTTATAGTGCATCTTAATGTAGTAATTTATGAAAACACATACTGAATGTCAGGCAATCCACCAAAGAAAATCTTTGACTCTTAACATAATTGATTTGCTGTAGGTACTTCAGCCTTTAATACAGCTGAGTTCCTTCTTTGTCTTGCTCATTTTTATTCAAAGGAGCTTTTCACATTATATTTACTGTCATTGAGTCTCTTCTCAAAATGTATTGCACTGTGTACACTACGAGTGAATAGACTTTCTGGCCAATGACTGTTTCACCAAAGCCTGTTATGCTGAAACTAGCCAGTCAAACTTAACTTTTAAACCTTGTGAGTTATAACTTATTCTGAGGAATTTGACAGCCTTCCTCTTAGTTATAGTTACAGGGGTGGTAGAGATCTCCCTGCACAAGGTGCAGTTGCAAAGTCTCTTGTAGAAAGCATGTTTTGACTGTTTCCAATCCTGTCTTCTGCTGTTTTTGCTGTAAAGAAGTCCAGGTAGCCTGATCTTTTCTCTTTCCACTACTAAAAGTGTTCATCCTCCTTCTGCTGTTCGCTTAAATTCTTTCCCAGAAGTGTTTTAAATCCAGTATCCTCTTACTGTAGGCATTTCTCTTAGTCCACCACACTGTTTCATAAAGAAAATTCAACACACTGCCCTTGGCTACAGATCAGTCTTTTAATACAGTCCCTTCATTCCTGTAACAAACATATGTAAGCATTCTGCTCTTTTCATGTTACCTTAATTCATTTCTTGTTGTCATTTCTTTCCTTTCAGATGTACATTCTGAACTTTGATTTTGCTCCAGTAGTTTCTGATGCAGATGCTGTGCCATTTTAATTGTCCTCCTAATTGTTCCATATGGTGCCTAGGGGAATTAACAAATTAAACAGTCCAATAAGTTTCTTCTTGTAATACCTCTTTTTTTTCCAGTGTTTCCTTGAGCTGTTATTAAAACTCAGGTCATGTGGACCATAGTTAGGGCTGTATGACTTTATGCACAGGAGTTCACTTTTAGAGGAAGAAGATAGACTTCTGACAGCACTGTGGAACTTTAAATAAAAAAAAAAACTTTTGATGTATGCTTTTAAGTCTTTCTGGCTTTTGTAGAGCACAAGCAGTAGCAGTTTTCCTCAGTTGAGTTGCCTGCCACTAGTTTGGTAAAAGATTGGGTAAAAGGAATGTAAGACAACACTTGTTCTTATTCCTTGCTTGTCTCTTAATTATCAGTTTGTCACAAGTAAAAATGTGTAAAGGAGAGGAAGTTAGACATTGAAAAGTCCATGAGACCAATGTTGTTATTGATTCTAAGGCATTGGAAGGGAGTCTAGTTCCATTTGCCTGTGACTGCAGCTTTTGTGGATGGCCACATAGCACAGAAGGGAACTGAACTTTACCCCCTCCCCAGTCCCTTATCCTGCATCAGCCCAGCAGGTTACAGGAGTAGTGACCACTGATGGACATGTCATCTATGGTTTATTTGGAGCAGATATCTGCGGACCATATAGTGGTGTTGCAGTCTACTACCCAGAGGTTTTTCACTCACTTCAATTTCAGGAATTTTGCAGAGGAATACTTTGTACTGTACAAATGCACCCATACCATTTCCTCTGATCTTAAATCCATCTGGGAAGAGCTAACCTGTTTCTCTGAGTCTTCATTCAGATGGGAGTAATTTGGTGTTTCTGATCAAATCGATTAACCAGTAGGCTTTGGCACAGGTGAGGTTGATTCCTTATCCTCAGCACAGCTACCCCCCCCCCCCCCCAAGATTGTGACATTCAGATAGATGTGTAGAAATGAGAGACCATTTTATAAACAGGAGATGAGAGATGTCACCCAAAGGAGGTAAATGGGTGCCAAGGTATGTTTACACTCAGTCCTTCCCCTGCCATAGAAGTTTTTGAAGATATCTTCAGCAATGCATTCTTTGAGCATGTCTCAGTCCCCACTGCTGTAAAGGTAGATGGATTTTTAAGAGTAAAAGTTGTACCTCAGCCGTGATAAAAGCCTAGTATCTGATCTTGCAGTTAATTTGCTGGAAACTGCAAAGGTTCTAGAGCTGTCTGGGAACAGAATTTACCCAACAGTTGGGAATGTAGACAGCTGAATTAATTCCAGGAAAAGAGTTTATAGTCCCACTACTTTACACGTCAAGGTAGCGAGTTATCACTCATGTGGCTCAGTACCCGGAGTTAATAAGCAGATGGGGGTATATATTGTTCCATCTTGTTTCAAAAATCTCTTGGAGGAAATGAGCAAGCAGTCCCAGGCAGTCAGACAAGTGGATAAGCATATTAAATGTGGTAGTGACAGAAGGGATGCTACTTTCATGGTGTGTGTTGAAAAATATCTGGTGGTTGTATATTTTTTTCACTGATGTGAAGAAGCTATAAGGAAAAAGGCTAACCAATACGAATGTTAAATGAGCTATTTCATCTTCCATGTACCAAGACTGTCCAGAAGTTTTGCTAAACAGCGTGAATCCCCTTTAGAAAACAAACTGGACAGTAATAATGCAGATTGTGACTGTTCAAAGAGGAGCAGCAGAATCTTACATGATCCGGTCTGTTAATTTCAGTAGTAGCACTTAGTGTGCTGTGGGCAAGTAGTTGGTCAGTACCTTTGACTCTCCCAGGCTCAAAAACTCATCTAGCTGCTGTCATGCTACATGTTTCCCCATCTCCCCATATCTTGATAACTGCATTTAAACAGGCATCGAGGCACTCCTAGGCTTTATTACTTGTAATTTTGGGAGCTTTGTTATAAAGAATTTCAGACTTCTATTGCCATGAGAGGTTTATGTCGGATCTTTTTTAGTTTGTACCTTTGTCAGTAGTCTTTCCAAAGTAAAAGCAAGTTTTTTGCTAGTATTTTCCTTGTCAGTTTGCCATCTTGTGTTTGGCTTTTTCTTGCCATTGTGACATGTAATTCTGTTTAGTTGCTGCTGTTAATGCATGTTTTTTATATATCTATCTATATATATATATATATATATATATGTGTATATATATATATATATATATATATATATATATATATATATATATATATATATGTATATGTGTATATATATATATGTGTATATGTATAATATATAAAACTGTTAGTCTTTTTCTGGTGTATTCCACTAAGCTTTTTTTCAATATGGAAAGGAAAAAGTCATCTCTGTCATAAATGTAGACAATAAAAAGAAAAAGTCCTCCGGAATAAATGGGTACCAAGTAACAAAAGAGAAAAACACTGAATAAAAATGGCACCAAAGCATGACTGTCTCCGTATAAAACTCAGGTTTAATAAAATATATAACAAGGTAAGCAGTTTCACACAGTAAATGTGCTTCTTCAGACAACAAATTACAAAATCAAGTGAGTTAAATAATATATTCATTTTAGGTCATAAATATAACCAACCGATAAAAACACATTCCTAATAAAACAATTAAGGAGCTCTTATTCACTTAAAGAGGCCCCTAGCTTTCAAAGCTGGTTTTATAGAGAGAATCTCATTAATACCAGGGAACCTATCTGCCTGCATATTAATGATCTATGATAGCTCACGTTCTTCAGTAAAGTTTCTAAAGTCATCACCTCGACTATTAGGATTTACCATTTCTATCACCCTAAATCCAAGTTTGTGTTCTTGTCCATACTCTGGCTAGTGTATTGTGCTCATTAAGCCTATTCATGTTATACACATGTTCCCTCATTCTTTCCAGTAAAGACCTATTGGTCTTACCTATATAGAAACAGTCACATGCTCTACACTTGGCCAAATAAATCAGATTCTTACTGCGGCAATCAGCAGTAACTCTAAAGTGATATTTCTTGCTTGTAGTAGAGAGAACAAATTCCACAAAGGGATCTTATATATGTGCACAAATTGCATCTAGAGCAACATCGCATCGATGGTTCACTCATATCTTAGTATTTTTTAAATTCTTATTGTCTCAAGAGATTTTTTGTTCTTAAAAATAAATATGGGCTCTTCCCCCACTATAGAATGAATATCTTGATCAAGATGCAAAATAGACCAGTTATTTCTAATTACTGAGTGAGATAGAAAAATCCTGCACTCAGAAGTATAGGACAAATGTGTTTATTGTTTGGGGGCTGCCCATCTGAATTCCCCTTGCAAAATGTGTGAGGGTTTTAATCCTCAGGCAGTGCGTAAAAACAAGCTAATTTTAAAAGGGCTTCTGCCCCCTCCTCTGTCTTCTCCAGGGGCTCAACCCCCCCTCTAAGTACTTACAAGGCTCAGATGTAAAAAAAGAGCTGCCATAAGGAATTCAGGGCATCCTCTGAGCCTCTTACGAAAATTGTCAGAGTCCAATATGAGGATTGTTGGTGCCGAGATCTGTGTCTGCTTCCTCGGATCTGATAGATTTGACAGCTCCAAGTGAGCCTACTTCTGGACCGACTAACTTGGATCCTACAAGTTCGGGTCAGAACATTCAGCCAGTTTCTCGGCGCTGTAAATCCCTGGATCTAGGATCTAGCATTCTTTCATCGGGCAGGTCCATAATATTGCGTCTCCTACGGTGCCGACAAAGATATTGCAGACCCCTAGACATTCAAAACCACCTTCAGTGTCTTCTTCCAGATCCTCTAGGATCCTATTCAGTGACATGGACAAGATGTTTAGGTCCATTATCAAGGCTCAGATCCAGATGGGGGTACTTCATCTCCATCCCCTCGTGGATCCAAGAGTCCCTGCCACGTCTTTCTCCTCCTCCAATCCGAATAGCGATTCTGGAGCCCAAGGACTGCAGCCTACAAAAGGATTTGGAATATGAGCAGAGGACCTTTGCTTCCTCAACACCAACTGTGACCTTGACTACCGCTGCTCCAAGATCCTCGGATTGGAGCAACTCCCAGGTCCATGATGTCGCAGACATATCCAAAGGGCACAAGGTTCAGCTCCAGTTTTATCTGATCTTTCCCTCCCACTTGGAGCTTCGGCCCTTGACAGTGCGGGTTTGGTTATCTTTTGGGCCCGGGGCTTTTGGGTGCACTTTCCTTCCTCAGTGGTTAAGACTGCAAGGGAGTGGGGGAGGGTATTCCCGGGACCTTTGGCTTTCTGAGTTTTAAAATAGGCTTTCTTTGCAGACAGAGCTTCGGACTCTGACTTCTGCTTCTCCCTGTGTCCCTGCATCAGATGTGGGCTTAGTATCTTCATTTCTTTCCAGGGTCAGCCCACCTCTAAGGACTTCCAAACACTTCCACCTGAGGTGGCCCCTTCCTCTTCTGATGCCTCACTTGAATATCCCACATTGGAGATCCCACTGAAGAAGACATGTAAGAAGAGGCACTTGGATTCCCTCACTGAGGATGCGAACTGCGATGAGGGAGAGGGATCCTCCAAATCGCCACCGGGCGATGTCTGCTTTGCAGACATCTTGGAAATTTTGAAGCAAAGAGGTGGCTGGTTGTCCAAAAATTCTCCTCCTGAGGAGTTTGTATTCTTGGAGGTCTTTGGGTTCGGCCTGTCCACATCTTGGTTAGTTCCCCCCAGCAGGCATTGTTGTAGATCTTGTCATGTGTCAGGCCTGAAGGAGGCAGACACCATAGAGCCTGTACCAAAATGACTAGATAAAATTCTTCCTCCCCCTGAGGATCGAACTTTTTGGAGCAATGACATTCCTGTTGATACTATGGTGGTGACAGCAGATGCTAAGAAAAAGCTTGCACAACAGAGCTCAGTTGTCCACCCACTGAACAGGGAGTCCAGAGCCCTGAACAGGTTCAGGAAGTGCACATTCACCTCTGTGACATTATCGTTTAGAGTGCTTAATTACTTGGCACATTTTATTTGCCTACAGAGAAGACTGGTTTAAGGAACTCTTGAGTTCTTGGTGGAGTGCTTGCCTAAGGAGGAGTTAGTTTCTCCAAAGCTGACCACTCTTACTTCCCTGGCAAACTCTTCCATGAGACTCGTTTGACATTCAGAGGGAGGATCCTCAAGGGCAGGCGGCACCGGCATTGCAATGTGCAGATATGCATGTATGTGGCTTTGTGATTTCTCTGAGCCTTCTAAAGTGTCTTTTGTCAACACCCCTTTTGTTGGGTAGCCTTTTTTGGCCCAGCAGTGAAGGACACCCTGACCTGCAGCGAGCAAGAAGGTAAGACCTTGTCTACCATAGGGATCAAGTTTTCCACCCCTCAAGTGAACCTGTTCTAGAAATCAGAAGGGCTAAGAAGACTTGGTTCTGAAAATCACAGGGTTCCTTTCTTGATCAAAGCAGAGAGTACTCTTCCAGAGGCAGATGAGGAGGCCTTCAGATCCTGTTTTCTTTTCACCAAAAAGAAACAGGAAGTTCCGGACCCTGTCTGTTTGGCTGGGACATTTTGGATGACTTTTGCAGTAAACTTTGATCTCTTGAACTGCTAACTCCCTCTGGCTGGATTGAACATCTGACAGCTTCTTTTGAACTTGGGGGGAGGGGGGTACTATCCTCTGGATATTTTGAGGCAGAGGGGGCCTACAAAATCAGGGCTTTAGGGAACCCTTTTCTGAAGTCCTTTCAGCGCTGCTGTCCAACTCTGGAGGCAGTCTGGGGACATTTTTCCAAATGCTTGGGTGCAAAGCATAATATCCAGAGGATAGTACCCCCCTCCCCCCAAGTTCAAAAGAGGCTGTCAGATGTTCAATCCAGCCAGAAGGAGTTAGCAGTTCAAGAGATCAAAGTTTACTGCAAAAGTCATCCAAAATGTCCCAGCCAAACAGACAGGGTCCGGAACTTCCTGTTTCTTTTTGGTGAAAAGAAAACAGGATCTGAAGCCTATCCTAGATCTAAGCAAACTCAATCTGTACGTAAAGAAAGAGAAGTTCCGATGGTTGCTATTCAGTCTGTCCGTCTGTTACTAAGGAAAGATAATTGGATATGCTCTGTGGACTTAAAGGGCGTGTACCATCACATAAAAATAGACAGGAGTTCCAGAAGTCACCTGTGCTCCCACATGGGAGCTAATCACTTGCAGTTCAGAGCCCTACCCTTTGGACTCACCACAGCTCCCCGCGTGTTCACCAAATGCATGGCAGTGGTTGCAGCTTATCTATGACTGCAAGGGTTTCAGGTATTCCCATATTTGGACGATTGGGCCTAACTGCTCCCACCCAGCATGAACTGTCTCACACCAGAGACTGTCTGTACCGGATGTCCCACAAACTAGTCATCACCATAAACCAGACAAGTCACAACCATTGCCTGTTCAAACTTCAAAATTCATCAGGGCTCAGCTGAACACAGTTGCGCAGGTAGCTTCCTTGCCCCAATATTGCATCAACACTTTGAATTTAAGGGTACAAGCTATTTCTCTTATCCATCTCCTCCTTCCAGATTGATTTTACTGGCCTTGGGGTCTATGGCAGCTGTCATAGTTCTAGCACCTCTAGCCAGGTACTATATGTGCATTCTACAATGGGCACTGGCTGTTCAGTGGTCAGTCCCTATCTTCCTATCAGACTGACCAATATTGCAGGAGCCATTTAGAGTGGTGGATTCTCTCAGCTCTATCGGTAGGCAGAGCCTTCATCCTTCATCCTCCAATAGCCACAGTGACCGCAGACGCTTCCCCTCGAAATGACCCCCCCCCCCCCCTGTGGGAAGATGGTCCAAGACACGTAGGCTCCCCTCTAGACCAGATTGCATATAAATGTCCTGGAGATGAGCTGTCCTCCTGTCATTGCAAGTCTTTCAGGACAGTCTCCCTGTGGTAATCATTGCGATTCACACCATGTCAGTCGTCTGGTACATCAACAAACAAGGAGGAACTCATTCATACCCAGTGTGCAGAGGCCACGAGGATTTGGAAATGGGCGATCTCTTCACACCTCTTTCTACTTGCACATGTACCGGGGAAGTCCAACATATTGGCAGACAGGCTCAGCAGGTCTATTCTGGTGCCCCACATGTGTATCCTCAGTAGTGAACAAGATATTCAACCATTGGGGTCTTCCTTGCTGCGATTTGTTTGCATCCCCACACAAGTGCAGCAGATTTTTGCTCTGATCCCTCCTTCAGGGAGTTCCTCAAGAGATGCTGTAGTCCACAATTGGCGCCCCAGTCCCCTTTATGCTTACCCTCCTCTTCTACTGATCCCAAAATTTCTTCAGAAAGCCAAATGGTTGGAGTACTGTGATCCTCCTTGGCCCCTTTTGGCCTCATCAGATTTGGTTCCCCTTCCTCTGGTCTCACCTGAGATATCCTTCATGGATACTGGAATCCAAATTGGACCTCCTGCATCACCCCACACTAGGATTTCCCCACACTCAAGTTAACTGCTTGGTTTCTCCAGTTCCATTGATTGTTGGGAGGGTCCAGGTTTTCCCTCACCTGTGAAAACCATCATTCTAGCTTCCCAGAAAGCTTCCACCAAGAAAGTATATAAAAGCAAGTGTAGAAGACTTTCTATTTGGGCCGCTGGTTATCACATTGGCCCTTTTTCAGTGCCTGTTGCTTCAATTTTTTTCTTTCCTTGAGACCCTATTTAAAGATGGTTCCAGTTTTGGGACTGTTAAGCTCCAGTTAGCAACCATTTCCAATTTTCATTCGGGATTACCTTCAGGATCTATAGCTTCAATCCGAATATGTAAAGTTTTTTTTTGAAAGGTGTCTTTCTTCTCAGGCCTCCAGTCAACGACCCCATTTCCCATGAGCTCGGACCCAAAAACCCTTTGAACTGGCTAATCATTGTGACTTGAAATTTTTGTCCTGGAAGACTGCTTTTCTTGTAGCCATTACCTCAGCAAAAAGAGTGTTGCAGGCACTTTCGTCTACACCTCCATACATTATTTTTCACAAGGATAGAGTTTCCCTATGTGCTAACCCAGTCTTCATGCCAAAAGTGGCCACAGAGTCTAACATCAGAGCATTCACTTCAGTGTTCTTTCTAAATTATTCTAACAAAAGAAAATGTTACAATTCCTTGTATGTTCAGACAGTTACGTTTCTATCTACAGAGAACAAAACAATTCAGAAAATCTGAGCAGATGTTCTTTGTGTTTCACTGTTGCAGTCATTACATTTAGGTAATCCTGCTGGCAGGTTGCCCTCAGTCGGCCTGAATTCCAAAGTCTGGGGTCCTGCGTCCGCTGTCATCGCCCGTTCCCTGACATCAGGTCGTCAGGGGTATAAAAGAAGCAGCCAACGCCATTTTCTTTTGTCTCCTCCTCTAACTGTAAGGGTGAAGCTGTTTCTAAAGTGACAGTAGCAAGGTGGATAACCAGTTGCATAGCATTTACTTATGACAAAAATGGTCTGTAATTGCCTAGTCTTCCAAAAGCCCATTCAACAAGATCAATAGCTGCCTCAGTGGCTTTTTCATCTAGAGTTCCAATTGATCTTGGTCCAAGTCTCGTACCTTCATGACCCATTATAAGTTGGACATGATCTCCAAGGAGCAGGACATCTTTGGCTCGTCAGTGCTCTGGTGTATCCATCCTTGAAGCCACCCAAAAAGTCCTGAATGAGAGGGACAGCATCAAGATTTATTAGTTATGTACTTACCATAACTTGATATCTGTGTTGTCCTCCTCTCATTCTGCTTTCACCTTCCCACCCAACCATTCCCCTCCAAAAAGTCTGTTTTTAAAGGATCTGAAGAAAGATTTGTTGGAATATACGTTCCAGGTTGAGTCCTTGGTTTCTTTTTTCTTTGGTCTGCTTTCTGTTAGAGGCAGCAAACTCAATCTGAGGAGGTGGAGCTAGGGGCAGAAGCTTATGGGTGAGGTAGGGGCTAGAGTTTGGAAGCTGAAGTCTGTTGAAGGTGGCCAAGTCTGATCCAAGGATCGGATCCATCACCAATCAGTGAAGCAGAATGAGAGACCACACAAATACCAAGTTATGAAAAGTACCCAACTAATAATTTAGGGATATGGTAAGGGATGTTGATATTTCTTCCACTGTCCCTAAAGTCTCCATGTGAAGACTTATTGTTTGACATTTGATTATTGGGAAATTCAGACTGTGTAGGAGCCCATTTTTAGAGGAGGCTCGAGGAGAAAAGCTCCAAAATATTTTAAGAACAATTTTACAATCTTCAAGAATAATGTAAAGCATCTACAGTTTAAATAATTATACCAAATTTGATATATGACCACCTTGGTTAAGTATAGATAAGTTATATGGCAATTGAATATTTAAAGAAAGTTTGGACAGTTTTTACAGAAATTTAACACTAAGTTAGTATATTGCAAACAAGAATGGGAATATGAAGGTGGAGAAAAGCAGACTTGTGGTATATTTAAAGAAAGTTGGGGGAGATAAATTGCTAGAGCTAAGGAAGTAAGTGAAGAAGGGAGAGTAAGGTGGTATAAGGTAAGAATAGGTACTTGTTCACATTTAGAGATGTAATTTTTCCTGGTGTTGAGAAAGAACAGATCCAGTTTTTGTCTAGAAAGTCTTTCAAAATGGTTTTGAATGATAGGAGGGAGGCTATTGACCTGATGGATACAGGTAAGGAGTTCCAGGCCTCAGCAACATGGTAAAAGTATAGAAAATGCTCATAATGTTTGATAGGTTTATTGACAGGAGTTTTTGGTCATTGGATTGTAAAGATAGACTTGGAACATAGCTGTGTAGAATGTTGATTAGAGACAGACAAGCAGGTATGTGCTGGATAATTTTATAGTTGGTAAGAAGCTGTGTATACATTAGCTAATGGGTTAGTACATGCAGAGATAGTACTGCAAAAGGGAAGGGGGAGAGCAAAGTTTTATTCTGTCGCCCACCACAAGTGTATCTCTTTCACAAGTTTGTGGTTGAGGACCTGCCTCAGAGCAAACAAATTTTTCCCAAGAAACTGCTATCCAAAGTCCAAATCTCCTTGTACTATTTCAGTGCATTCTTCCAGATGTCTCTCAGCAGTCTCTTAAAGTTATTGACTAGGACAAGACAGGGGAACTAACTGGTCAAGCATAAATTGAGTTGGGGACCCACATTTCCACATCTGTTTCTTGGGTTGGAAGAGGTTATCATTCATTTTTTTGTTAATCCTTTCCTGGACTTGCTCTCCACACTGGGAGTATTGCATCTGAGGGATGTGCAGTACACTTCTGCTGTGGCCAGCAAGTTTGACTTAGTCATTCACATCCTTCTGCTCCAGTGACCTTAGTGTAGAATGCCAAGAGTCGATTGGAACCCATTGTTTGGTGCTGGTGAGTCATTATCAGGTGTACTGCTGTGGCATTAAAGTTTTCAGTGTTGAAGCTGTGATCTGCACAAGTGTCTGTTTCATTTGTGAGACCTGATTGGATTGAGTCGGGGCTTTACCCTCTTGGCTTTGGGGCTATCTCCTTGTTGCTAAGACCCTTGATATTGACCATAGTTTAGGTGCACTACAGAGATAACATTCATATTGGTAGATACCTTGTGGAGTCTCCATGTACATCTGCTGTACCCCAGGATGGTCCTCAGTCTGGTGCCTTGGTGTCTTCCACCCAGTGGAGGAATGGAAAGCCTCCCTCAGAGATGAGGTGTATATTCAGATTCCTGTTAATGTTCCCCAGAAAGTGGAAGCGCAAAGGGACTCACTTGAACTCCTCCATGGAGTCCCCCACTCCAGATAGTTCCAGAAGTTAGGGCGTCTGCAGTTCCCCCCAGTGATATCAAATTTGTGGAGATTTTGGAACTAATGCATCAGTGGGAGTCATGGTCAACTGAGCTGTTCTTCCAGTAGGAGAAGATATTACAAGATGCCTTCATTTCCACCCCACCTCGTATTTTGGGTGGCTCCCCTTGCCTGACCGTTTGTTTTTTGTTGGTCATGCCTAAGGATTGGCAAGAACAGGATATGGTAGTGTCTATCCCTAAGAGACCAGTCAAGTTTCTCTGGCCTCCCAAAGGCCAAGAGTGTTGGAGTGAAACCCTTTGTGGTGGTGACTGCTATAAAAAGAGCACTCTGAGTTCAGGCCCTCTTGACAAAGAGCCTGTGTTGCTAGACCACTTTTGCAAGTGCATATATGCATCAGGTGCCATGTATATGACACCACTGCCTCAGTGCTGTACAAAAGCCTAGAAAATTCACGTGACTTTCAGCCTGACAAAAAGAACGCACCTTAGGGACTTGGAAAATTGTTGCATTAGATTCCAACTTGTGCTGCAGATTCACAAGTGCATCCCTAGCTAGTAATAGCAGTCTCTGCATTTGGCTGGTAATCTGTGCATTAGGCAAAGCAGCCCATAAAGCTGGAGTGGGCATTGGGATCGGGCATTGCTGTTCACATTCAGTGCCAAACCTTGCAAAGGCATTGTAACTTCATGGATAAACTCCAGCTAATACACCATATAGTGACTCTCACTAGTTTGGTAAGCTGTAAAATATTGAACTAGAAGGGAACACACTAGCTTCTGGTGGAGTAAAGTTTTGCTGTCCGAGAAAAACCTATTGTAATCCTAGATAAGTATGCAGAAACCTATGGTTTATGAAAGGTCAACAGATCCCAAATGAGAAGCGTTTTGAGCAGATCAGCAAGGATGTTGGAGTTTCCAAAATGGATGCCACCCTAAAGGGAGATGTGGTCCACAGAGTCAGACATTTCAATCCTCCCTATAGGTGCCAACTGCAGAGTCCCTCAGAACTTGCACAGTTATCCTGATGTGGAAGCATTTGGGGATCCAAACCTCCTTGCATCTTCCTGAGTGGCAGGCCATCATATAGGATAAAAGGGATCGGGGAGTATTTAGAGGCTACAAAATTCTGTTTATATTCCTTCCATTGCCAGCCTACTACCCCTTCCTGATGTACCAGACTGTCAGAAAACAGCAGCCATATTAAACAAAAAATCCTGATGGAGCTGTCTGAAGAAGTCCTACCAGCCAAGAGGGTGTCCAAAGTCTATTGAAGATTATTTTTGGTTCCCAGGAAAGCAAATGAACTTGGGCCCCATGTCAGACCTCAGTAGTCTAAATTGATGTGTAAAATGCAGTGAAACTCTGGAAGGTCACAGTAGTGCATTCAGTGCTTCCCTGCTTGCTGAGGGGAGACTGCATATTATTATTAGACCATACGATACCTATTTGTATGTAAAGATAGCCATGGCATCTTGGAAGTTCCTGCACTTTTGGGTAGGGACCAATAATTAGTTTCAGAATCTTACTATTTGGTCTCACCACAGTCCCCATTGTGTTCACCAGGTATATGGCAGCTGTTGCAGCCGATATCAGGCTGAAAGGACAAGTTTTTTCACATATGGAAAATTGACCATTAGCAGACAAAATAAGGGAGTCATCAGTAAAACTAAAGGACCGTCTAATACAGCTCTTCTAGTTCCTGGGAATAACACTGAATATTGCCATCTTAAGACACAGATGGTGTCTTTTTGAACAGAAATACCTGCATAACAAGCCCTCCAGCAAACAGTTTCAAACCTTCAAGCCAATATTTGCTGCTTCCTCTCTAATTCCACAGCTGCAACTTTGTCCTGAAGAGGCGTTCTGGGTTTTATGGTGGTGAGAGTTTTCTTGGTTCCTGTTGCCAGATACCATATATGAGTTATTCAGTGGACAGCTCTAGTCCAGAGGTCTTGGTACATGAATCCATTTTCTTCCAGACTAAATTTTCATGGGTATGCCATGTGCATCTCCTGTGGTTGCATTTCCTGCACAGTTTGAGTTGCCTCCACTACATATACTTCCCCAAGTGCAGTGGGTCACCATGGATGCTGCTTCCCTGGGGTGGGGGACATTGTGTAGGACCAGATATCCAAGGGACTCGAAGGTGTCCTCTGCATATCAGCATTGTAGAGATAGGGTGGTGGTCCTTTTGTTGCAGGCTGTACAAGATCTCCTTCCTCAGCCTGCAATTATCTTCCATTCCATAAATGTGATGATGGTTTGGTACATCATTACATGGGTCAATTCCTATGCTTTGTGTCGCAAAGCCATGAGGTCATGGGAGTGGACCATATTGATTTATCTGTTTGAAAGCAATGCACATTCCCGGTCAGGCTCAGATGATTACTAAATCCTCATAAGTGATGCCTTGGTCAGTCGGTGATGGTCTTATTGTCAATGGGTAAGGCTTTGTTGTGACGTCTTTGCAACCTCAACCAGTTTCAAACTAAGCAAATCATTCTGTCTCATTCCTCCACCAGGTCAGACTTTCTGGGACTGTGGTTCACCAATGGATTCTGGATCATTTTTACATCTCTCTATTTATTTTTTCAGAAGGCCAAAAAGCACAAGTCCAGAATCATTCTCATCGCTCCAAACTAACCCAGATGAATGTGGTTGTTCCTCCTGAGGTTTCACTTTTCAGATAATTTTTCTCCTCGCAGCTTTCACAGGTCACTTATCCCATCTGTCCAGCAGTCCAAGCCCAGATTTTAATCTCTCAGATTAACCGCATGTTTAAAATTCTGATTACCACCCTCCAAGGTTAGTGCAAATCCTCACAGCTGCTCAGAAGTCCTCCATAAAAAAAAAAAATGCTTACAGAAATAAGTGGACAAAAATTATTTATGGGTTACTAGCCGGGAGCCTAATCTTTCTCTGCCCTTATTCCAGCAGTTCTACAAGTTTTAGTCTGCATTCTGGATGGAGGTCTGTTTTAAGCTATTTTGAGGTCTTCGTTCTTCCTCTCTGGCATCCTTCAATGCCTTTAAGGCCTTCCCAAGAAGTGCATTTGTTGAGACCATCTGTTAAGAAACTCCATACCTTCATGGAGAAACTGAAGTCAAAGCTGATCTTTAATTCAGTTTCTTTTTTTTTTTCTTGGATAACTCTTTCTGGTAGCAGTTGCAGAACTTTAAGCTCTTTACTCCAACTCTCTACCGTATAATTTTTGTATAGATCACATACGTCATACTGAGCCTACCTTTATGTCTAAGGTTGCCACAGAAATTGATTTTAACCAGTCAAATAAATCTCCCAGTATTTTTTTCACTCTACTCCTACAGAAGGGGAAAATAACTTGTTCAATTGTGTTGATGTGTATCATTAACGATGATGATCTCTACAGAACTAAAGATACCAACATGATCGACTCATTCCTTCTCTCCTGTTAGTAAAGCAGGCTGGAAGGTATCTAAGGTTATGTTCAGGTGGCTTTCAGTCTGTATTGCATTTTGTTATACAAATTAACAATGAAACGTTAAGGATACATCAAAAGCTGTTTTTGCAAGGGCCTTGGGTACTACTTTAATCTTTTTTTAGAATTTTTTTGTTAATATCTGAGAGTCTCCAACATGGACTTTGGTGCATGCTTTCACAAGACACCAAGCTTGATATCTGTATATAGTATTACTAGATTGACACCTTCCCCCTCCCCACAGTAAAAACTTTGAAAATGGTTCACCAAAAGCACTTCTGTGAACATCGTAGTAAATTTTTTTTTGGAAGGCGGTGCGTGGAGGCTCCCCCACACCCCTGGACTTAAATATACACGCTCCGAGGTAACATAACATTTGATAAAAAGAAATTCCTTACTGTCCCCGAAAATACTTTTGCTGAGACATTTTTGTTGGAATGGCATTTGCCAAAACTTCCATCAATCTGTTGACATCCTGTCCTGATCTCAAAGGCCAAATCATTTTGGGGTCGTTCCAAGCACCTGAGTGTGCACAAGTGAATGCCAATATAAAGGCAGACATACAAGCATCAAAATTAATGTCTTTCATGCTGTGGAAGTAACCAGTCAGATTTTCTTCAGTGGTTTGGCAACTGGCTACTTTTGAAATGTTCGGCCGATAAGTAAACCCACTGGGGGCTTTTCATATTTTTATGAAAAGTAATATTTTTGTTTGAGAGAAAGGGAAAATGCCACTGTGGGCATCCATTCCATATAGTCTTCCCCACACAGTTTATCTCTTCTGCTTAGGAGAAGCACAGTATCCAGTTAAGCTCTGTTTGCTTATTTAAAGAAAAGCTCTTAAAGAGCAAGTTTAGCTCTCTCTAATGTTTTGTATAAAACCAGCAGCTTTGCTTTCGATGGATTCCATTGCAGAAACTGACACCCCCTTCAGTCAAGAGGAGAAACGTTCTTGGAGAATCTCATTGCCTTCAATGTCTTCTCTCCTGGCCCACAACAGATGACTCGTCTGTGGCCATATCAGAGTCCTCTGACCATTCATCTTCAACTTCCAACCCCCTCTAGTTTTGCTCCTTACGAGCCTAGTAAGGGTCAGGAGTCTAGTACATCCTCTTGGATCAGGAGTATGATTTCTGCAGAGAAGGGAAAGATGTCCTTCAAGGATGCATCTGCAGTCATAACATATGGGTTGTCCTGCCTCAGGAAGCCCTTCGGTCGGCCGGATTCCAAAGTCTGGGTCTGGCCTCGGCTGATGTCGCACTTTCCCCGACGTCAGAGCGTCTGGGGTATAAAAGCATCAGCCGACACCATTTTCCTCGGTCTTTCTTGCCGCGCGGTGCCCGAAGCAGAAGCAGTTCGCAAGTGCTGGTCGGTCAGATCCTGTGATTCAGCTACCGAAGACTTCAAAAAAGCTAAGTACCCCGTTGGGGACTCTTTCTTGCCTCAGCCGATGTCAGATAAAGTAAATAATTGTTTAACTTGTGGGAAACAAATACCTCATAAGGATTTCCACTCCTACTGCCTCCCTTGCTTAGGCCCAGACCACGACGTCTCGGCCTGTTCAGCCTGTGCTTCCTTCAACCGATGAACTCTTAGACGTCGGTCGGAGTTTGCAGAGGAATTTTTTTGGGGCTAATTTTGCATATAAAATGCCGTCGGAGACTCCGACATCGCATTTGATGAAGAAACGGAAGGACAAAGACCAACACTCGCGGCCCGCGGTTTCGGCTGAAACCACGGTAAGGCCTACCGCGAGTGTCTCGGTTTCGGCCGAAACAGAGTCCTCGGATCTTCCTTTATCCGAATCCACTCAACCGACCACCGCGGCCCTGGAGGCCCCGGCAGAGTCGGCTTCTGAGCTACCTACCGAAACCAGTGTCCAGGAAATGTCCGACACCATACCTTTGGACAAATCTACTCCTGCACGTGGGGCAGCTAGACCCCCTGCTTCCATGTCCATTAAGGCCTTTTCCAGGGCTAAAGCTGCTAAACTTTCTAAAGCTTTGCCTCCCAAGCCTACCTCCCAGAGGCCTTCTTCTAGTTCTCAGATTCTTAGCCTTGCAGAGGATCTTATTTCTTTAATTAGAGGTTCTCAACCTCACCCGGACAGGGCCTCTCACCCACCACCAGACAAAAGGCCCAGGACTGAGCCCTCTGACCCACACTCTTCAGATGAGTCCACGGATGGATCTGAGTTGTCAGATCACCAGGAGGAGGCTTATTCGCCCTATGAGGATTCTGATGCTGAAGAATCTATCCCTTCGGCCTCCCCTCCTGAAGAGTTTTCTTTTGGTGAGACTCTACACTCCATGAGAGAGCATTTTCAATGGCAGGGTCAGGAATTCTCTGATTCTAGAAAGAGATTAAGGACCTTTTTGCATTTGCCTCAACATAGGCCCTTAGCTATACCTCCTGTTTTGAATGTAATTGATGTGTACAATGATGTTAGTACAGCCCCTGATACTCTCCCTCCGGCACCTGCCAAACCTGATGGATACTACAGGGTCCCGGATTCTCATTTTCATCTGTATAAGGCCCATTCCGCAGACCCAGATACTATTTCTCAGGGCCCTAAAGGGGTTGCAGCTGCCACTGCCAAAAATCCTCTACCTTCTGAAAGAGAGTCTAGAGCTTTAGAAAGATGGGGAAAGAAGGTATATACTTCTGCAACTCTTTCTGTCAGGGCATTAAATTGTCAATTTCATATGATACAGTACCAAGAGTATTTGTTAGATGAACTGAATAAGAAGCTTTCTTCTTCTGAACCCCTTGACCGTAAATCCCTTCAGGATTTGGTACATAACTCACAGCAGGTTAGTAATCATTTTTTAAAGTGTGGTTATGATGCACTGGAGGCTTCATGTAGGTCAGCTATGACTGGGGCAGTTATTCGTAGGCATGCCTGGCTGAAGGAACAATCTTTGCCAGACCATGTTAAAGCTAAACTCCTGGATGCTCCAATGGAAAAACAAAAATTATTTGGCTCCTCGGCTCAGGAGATCTTAAAGTTTGAAGAAAAGGTAAAATCTGTGCAAACAGTTAAGGATTTTCTGCAAGTACAGCCACCGAGATTCAGCAGAAACTGGCCTACTAAGAATTGGTCCTTTCCAGACTCAGACAGAGCCCAGAGAGGCAGGAACGGGCGCCCCAGAGGTAGAGGGCAATCTAGGGGCTCCTACAGGGCCGTCAGTGGCAGCCTACCAACCAGAGAGGTAGTGCAGCAACAGCAACAACAACTTCTACACCAGGACAGGCTCAATGACTTTACTCTGATTCCGCCTACCAGGGCTCAATTGAAAGCACCCTTGGGCGGAAAGCTTGCTTTATTCTCAAAAAACTGGCATTATATTACAAGGGACATATGGACACTACAAATAATAGACAAAGGATACAGGTTCCACTTCCACACTTTGCCAAGAAGAAACGGAATGCCAAACCTGCCACCAAATCAGAGGGCAGAGGCTTTAAAGCAGATCAACAACTTACTTCAAATGAAAGCCATAGAAAAGGTACCAATTTCAGAACAAGGCCAAGGATTTTACTCCAGACTATTCCTTGTTCCAAGAAAAGAAAATCAATGGAGGCCTATTCTCGACCTGTCCGCACTGAATACTTACCTCATTGTGCCAAAATTCAAGATGCTGACCCTACAGCAACTTCTTCCCATGCTGGGCAAGGAGTCTTGGCTGGTGACTCTAGATCTCAAGGAGGCATACCTGCATGTCCCTATTCGACCAAGTTGCAGACGACACCTCAGATTTCTTGCAGGATCAGCGCATTATCAATTCTCAGCATTGCCCTTTGGCTTATCTACTGCGCCCAGAGTATTCACGAAATGCCTGGCATCAGTAATTGCACACTGCAGACTTCAGGGGATTCAAATCTACCCATATCTGGACGACTGCCTAATACAAGCGGACAACAAGAAAAATTTGATAAAGGACTTGGCCTATGCCATCCACCTACTACAGGCCTTGGGATACACAGTCAACATCCAAAAATCAAGACTTGTTCCATCCCAAAGGATAACTTTTTTGGGTGCAGATCTGGACACAACCACCCAAATGGCCTTTCTCACAGAAGAAAAACAAAAACAACTGCCGGATTACTTCATGAATCTGACAAGACAAACTCAGCTAACTGCAAAGAAAGTCCTGCAGGCCCTGGGTTACATGGCATCCTGCATAATTCTGATACCACAGACCAGGCTGCATATGAGAAAATTACAATGGTACCTAAGGAGTGTATGGTCTCAGCACAGTCACAGTTTGGAAACTTTGATACCAATCATTCCTTGCCTTCAAAAGGAATTCCTGTGGTGGGCTCAAGCCTGCCAGTCCAACAGAGGGTTGCCTTTCTACAAACCAAAAACAAAACAAACCATCACCACGGACGCTTCAGACCGAGGATGGGGAGCACAAATGGAGGGCAAATGTATCCAAGGCCTATGGTCTCAAGCACAGCTGCGCATGCACATAAACCAAAAGGAAATGCTAGCAGTGATACACGCAATCAAGGCCTTCAAACCTTTCCTCCATCAAGGCCACCTGTTAATAAGGACAGACAACACCACGGTCATGTGGTACATAAACAAGCAGGGAGGCACACACTCCTACCCTCTATGCAGGCTGACTATGAATC
The DNA here is from genome assembly GCF_019279795.1 of Protopterus annectens. Lineage (NCBI taxonomy): Eukaryota > Metazoa > Chordata > Ceratodontiformes > Protopteridae > Protopterus > Protopterus annectens. The sequence goes on from NC_056737.1 coordinate 712,937,933, forward strand.
TATGGGAACTATGCCTGAAACTCAATACCCAACTACAGTCCCAGTTCGTGCCAGGGAAAGAAAATACACTGGCAGACAGCCTAAGCAGAACTACCATGGATGCACACGAATGGATGCTGCACCCAGACATCTTCCAACTCATAACAAAAGCATGGGGAAAGCCGGAGATAGATCTGTTCGCCTCCCCCCTCAACCATCAACTGAAGACATTCTGCTCAAGGACATACCACCCACAAGCTTGGAGGGTGGACTCCCTCTCTTTCAGCTGGAAAGCTCTAAAAGTATATGCCTTCCCACCTCTCCCATTAATGTCCAAGGTTTTACTGAAGATCAGGGCGGAACAGCCAAGAGTGATTCTGATAGCTCCAGACTGGCCAAGGCAGCACTGGTATCCACTATTGAGGAGCATGTCACAGGCGAAACCATGGCCTCTCCCCCTATGGCCTCTTCTTCTGACGCAGAACAATTTCAAGATCATGCATCCCAACTTGAAAACATTGCAGCTTACTGCCTGGAAAATTCCTTAACTCTCCCTCAAAATATTTTATCACAGAGAGTAAAGGACATTATTATGGAAGCTCGCAGGCCTTCCACAAGGAAGACATACTCAGCTAAATGGAAAAGATTTCTCATTTGGAACACAACAAAAGGCTTAGATGTGACAGTGGCGAGCATGACACATATTCTGGAATACTTAGCAGAATTGTTCCACAATGGCCTGTCCTATTCTTCTATTAAGATTCATGCCTCAGCAATTTCAGCAGAATACAATGTGGATCCACCTATCTTCTCGCACCCTCTCCTCAGGCAATTTCTGAGAGGGATCAAAAACATCAATCCTCCAAGAAAACCCCCTTTACCTGCTTGGGATCTCAACTTTGTGCTGGAGAAACTAACACTTCCTCCCTTTGAACCAGCAGCATCGGCGGATCTACAGTTTCTGTCTTGGAAAACTGCATTCCTTCTGGCCATAACTTTAGCAAGAAGAGTATCTGAGTTGCAAGCTTTAATGGCAGTACAGCCATTCCTTATCTTTCATCAGGACAGAGTTTCACTAAGAACCAATCCTACTTTTATGCCAAAGGTGGTATCTAGGGTATCCCTGAACCAAGCTATTCACTTGCCTACGTTCTTCCCAAATCCACAGAATAAAGGGGAAAAGCTTCTACACACCCTGGATATACACAGACAACTACGCTACTACTTGGACAGAACTAAAAGTAGCAGAAAAACTGACCAACTCCTTGTAGCATATGCAGCTGGGGTACAAGGAAAAGCAATTTCCAAACAGACAATTTCAAAGTGGATAGGAAATTGCATTCGATTTTGTTACTCCTTTCATGGAAAGACAGTTCCTGCAAACATCAGGCCTCATTCCACAAGGGCCACGGCCACCACTACAGCCTTCCTAAGAGGGGTGGCTACCAAGGACATTTTAGAAGCTGCTACATGGAGCTCCGTGCATACATTTGCCAAACATTACAATTTACCTTTATACTCCAGATCCAGAGCCGGTTTTGCTACTGCAGTCCTGCAGGGGATCTTAACTACACCATCTTTTTCTTAGTACCTCCTCCCCCAGATTGGCTATGGTATTCTACCCATATGTTATGACTGCAGATGCATCCTTGAAGGACATAGTACAGTTTTGTACCTACCATAAATGTAGATGTCAGATAGGTATGCATCTGCAGTCAGGGTTACCCTCCCTCCTTCCCCTCTGTGGTATTCTTAGGGTACTTACCCCTCCATTAGCTAGCTGGGGGATCTATTATGGTGTATTTGTTTGTATATATATGTATATATTTTTTGGAAAATGTTTGGAATTTTACTGCATTCCTCCAAATTTGGCCTTCCTAGAGGGCACCTGGCATCTGGGGCAAGAAACACTGAGGAAAATGGCGTCGGCTGATGCTTTTATACCCCAGACGCTCTGACGTCGGGGAAAGTGCGACATCAGCCGAGGCCAGACCCAGACTTTGGAATCCGGCCGACCGAAGGGCTGCCTGAGGCAGGACAACCCATATGTTATGACTGCAGATGCATACCTATCGGGCATCTACATTTATGGTAGGTACAAAACTGTACTTTGCACTCCCATCAGATTGGAAGAGTTTGATGACCTGCAGATTTCAGTAATGAAAGAGGTACTTTACAATTGTGGAGAGGCCCAAATGTCAGTCTTTTTGGAGTTTTTCTTCAGAACCTCCTAAGAGATTCTGGTTTAAAACCTTTCAGTCACTTCAGAATGCTTCTGCAGTTGCTGCTTATTAAAAAAGTGTCCTAGTTCAGAATCTGGTTCTGATGTTAGAGGTGAGATTAATTATGCTTCAAATATCTTCACTTGATAACTGGGAATCGGAATAGGTTCATAGGTATTTACTAGGCTATTGACCACAAGGGCCTTTTTAAGCCTACCCATGCATCCCAAATCCCTAACAAATTCTGATACCCTTGATAAGTGTGAGCATGGATCTGGGAGATGAACCATTTACAGGTTACCTGTGTCCATTAGAGACAGGTGCCAAACCAGGGATGAATTTCTGGTTTCCCATCCAGTTGAACAAGTTGCACTTAAATTGGGTTAGGGAGGAATTCTGCTTCACATGGATGGGGAACTTGTTCCATAGACTAGGTAGTCTCTGGGATACATACTTATCCCTCCAGCAGGTACTGTTTATACCACAGGCAAGGTTCGTCTTTAGAATGGGTAATTCTGGTGCATTTTGTTTTGTGGATCTGCAGGTGGTCCATTAGAGTAGGGTCTGACAATGCCCTGTATGCCAGGCATCGATCTTCCCTCAAAAACCTGTAGGAGACTAAATACAGGGATAGGGCTTTGAGGCAGTCTGCATAGGACATTTTACTTGCGCCCTGTATTCTTTTAGTGAGGAACCTCTGTGGACGTTCCATTTGGATATGCCTGGATGTTCTTCGTGTTTCACTGTTGCAGTCATTACATTGGGTAATCCGCTGGCAGGTTGCCCTCAGTCGGCCTGATTAACAAAGTCTTGGGTCCTGTGTCGGTTGCTGTCCCTTCCATGACGTCAGGTCGTCAGGGGTATAAAACATGCATCCAACGCCATTACATCAGTCTTTCTTGCTGTGCGGTGCCCAAAGCAGAAGCAGTTCGTAAGTGCCGGTCGGTCGACTCCTGAAATTTTCGTTTTCGAGTTTCAGAACTGAAGTCTTCAACTTAAAGCCAAGTACCCCATTGGGGAAATTTTTTCTTGCTCCTTAACGATGTCAGTAAAAGTTAATAATTGCATTACTTGTGGAAAGCAAATACCTCACAAAGATTTTCATTCTTACTGTATTGCTTGCCTAGGCCTTGACGTACCTTGCTGTTGGTTTTGTGCTTTATTTGATCAGCGCACTATCCGTTGTTGGTACATTTTTGCCTCTAAATATTTCGGTTCTCGGCTTAATTATCTAGAAATGTCATCAGTTAACCATCAGACTACTGGGAGTCCGAAAAAACACAAAGATAAAGACAGACAGTCCGCCGAGGTCCAAAACTGCTGATGACGCTTCTCCTAAGCCAGTTCGCCGGTACTCAGTGAGGTGCTTTCATAGCCACTGATACCCACTACTTGTGATTCGCAGGCCTCTACTGAGACCCATTTGGAGTCTGGTATGCCACGAGAGGCTTCACCTATGGAACCCGCGGATGTCTGTATCTTGGATGGGTCCGGAGCCGCTGTGCAGGCACTGGCTTCTGAGGGTGTATCCAGGCCTACAGACTTGCATATTAAATAGACTCCACCTTCATTACTAAGGCCTAAATCTCGATCTATGTCTAAAAAACTGACACCCGGGCCACATGTTCAGGCCCCTATTCCTAAAAAACAAATAATCAAAATGGCTTAAGATCTAATTAATCAGGGGTAGTCAACTCCCTCCAGGCCTGAGCTTGATTATGATTCTTCTGATCAGGTTTCTGTTTCTTCTGATTCTTCTAATGACCTGGCTTTGTCCATACCTACTTAAGAGGATTCTGATGCAGAGGATTCCATTCCCTCTGCTTCCCCTCCTGAGGATTTTTCTTTTGGGGAAACTTTACATACCTTAAGGAAGCATTTCCACTGGGAAAGTCAGGAATTTTCTGATTCAAAAAAGAGGCTTAGGGATTTCCTCCTACCTCAGCATAGGCCCTTGGCTATACCTCCTGTGCTAGACATTGTTGTGTTTTCGGAATCCAGTATGGCCCCTGATTCCCTGCCTCTGGCTCCTAGTAAACCTGACTGATACTACGGGGTTTCAGAGTCCCACAAGTTCCTTTTCAAAAATTCTATTGCAGATCCAGAAACCATTTCTCAGGGGCCCAAGGGCATTAAGGCTTCTACTGCTAAAAATCCTACCCCTTCTGATAGACTCCAGGGTGCTGGATAGGGTAAGAAGGTTTATACTTCTGCAACCTTGGCAATTAGGGCTTTAAACTGCCAATTTCACATGTTAAAATATCAACAGCATATTATTGGACTGCTTAAACAGAAAATTATGTTGACTCCTGACTGTGTGGAAAATAAAGATTTACAGGATTTACTGCATTCTGCTGAACAAGTTGGAAAACATACTTTGCAGTGTGATTTTGATTCTTTAGAGGCCTCCTGCAGGGCTGCTGTTACTGGGTCTGCTTAGAAGGCATGCTTGGCTTAAGGAGCAATCTTTGCCTGATCATGTTAAAGCGAAATTGTTAGATGCTCCTTTAAATCAGGACCGTTTGGCAATAAGGCTGAAAAAGCTCTAAAAAAGATGGAAGATAAAGCTAAATCTATGCAAACTGTTGAAGATTTCTTACAAGTGTAACCTCCAAGATTTAGTAGGCACTGGCCTACTAAGAATTGGTCTTCAGCTCCTTCCAGATCCTCTCAAGCCAAACTCAGACACACCAAAAGCACCAGGTTTCAGTCCTAGGGGACTCTCAGAACTAAGCAATGAGGGGGGGCCTCCACTTCCAAATCTGCAAATAAGACCTCCCCTATGGTAAACAGTCTCAATGACTTCCTTTTAAAATTACCAAGCACTTACCTTTTAGCCTCCCCTTTGGGGGGAAAGTTGGCTCTTCATGCAAAGAACTGGGATCTCATAACCCAGGACAAATGGGTTTTAAATATAGTGTCTCAGGGATACAGATTTCATTTCCACACGTTGCCAACACCAAATGGGTGGCCAGACCTGCCTTCAAATCAGTGGGCAGAGGCTCAAAAACAAGTACTTCCCTCTTAAACATGTGGGCTATTCAACCAGTACCAGAAGAGGAAAAGGGGCAAGGTTTCTATTCCAGGCTCTTTCTGGTACCCAGAAAAGACAAATCATGGTGTCCAATTCTGGACCTGTCTACCCTAAACAACTTTCTGGACATTCCAAAATTCAAGATGCTGACTCTTCAGTTACTTCCTATGCTAGGCAAAGAATGCCTGGTTGGCAACTCTAGATTTAAAAGAAGCATACCTACACATCACAATCAGGGAATCTTGCAGAAGATAACTATGCTTCAAAGCAGGCTACTTGCATTATCAGTTCTCTGCACGGCCCTTTAGCTTGTCTACTGCACCCAGGGTATTCACAAAGTGCCTGGCTCCAGTAATTGTATTTTGCAGGCAAAGAAGTATTCAAATATATCCATACCTGGATGGATTGTCTAATTCAGGCAGAATTTCTAAATAATCTGACGTTTGTAAAAAGGGTTCAAACTTGTCTGGGGTACACCATAAACGAAAAGAAATCACAACTGGTACCCTCTCAACAGGTTACATTCCTAGGTGCAAGTTTGAATACAACTGCCCAGATGGCTTTCCTCACGCCAGAGAAGCAAATTAATTTGGTAACTTACTTCAAACAAGTGGCCACAAAAACCCTGCTATATCTGCAAGACAAATACTGCAAGCCTTGGGGTTCATGGCCTCCTGCATCCTTCTAATTCCATATGCAAGCCTGCATATGAGGAAACTGCAGTGGTATTTAAAATGTCTATGGAGTCAGCATTGTCACAGCCTGGAAACGATGATTCCTATCCCACCTTGCCTTCGCCTGAAATTCCTATGGTGGGCAGAGGCCTGCCACCAAAATAAGGGACTAACATTCACACTACCTCCTGCCGCCCAAACCCTAACTACAGATGCATCAGACTATGCATGGGGGGCTCACCTGGCAGGGAAGTGCATTCAGGGCAAATGGAACCCAAATCAAATGCACCTACATATCAATCAAAAAGAAATGATCTGAAGTAGTTACTTCATTTGCTCTGCAACCTGTGGGTATCGGATCCGACCTCGGATCCAAGCCAGCAGCTTTCCAAGCTGCAAGATCCAAGCTCCTAGCTCCTCCCTCTACCCATAATCGCTTGCTACATGCTGTATTACCTCAGATTGTTTGCCGCGGCTGAAGCAGCTACCTTTGAAGAGCTCCTTGGCTTTTGGTGAGATCGTTACCTTTCTTAAACTTTTTTCTCAACTGGGAAGATTGTATTTTTTTAGTGTACATGTGAGTAGTATCCCTGGGTTCTTTTAGTCGTAATTTAGATACTCGTTATTTTTTTAGTGTTAGTGTTTTTTGTGTGAAACCCCTCCCCCCTTAGTGTTTGGGTGTGCATGTGTGAGTGTTTAGTCAAAATGACTGAAGGGCCCAAAGCCATTTTTTCAAAGTGTACTGAGTGTGGCCATAAGCTTTCTCCGGCTGATGGCCACACTCAGTGCGTTTTATGCCTGGGGGTGGCCCATTTATCTATGGCCTGCCCAATATGTGCGGCCTTTAACCCCCAGGCACTTGGGGACAGGAAGAATAAGCTGATCCTGGCGGGCTTGCTTCCCCAAGAATCTGCTTCTTCCTCTCCTGCTCAGGCTGCCTCGGCAGCCCCAGTGCCTTCTGCGCCCCCTGCTCAACCGGGGACTCAACCTCCCTCTTTGGGTTTGAGCTCTGGGGACTCTGGTGCCTCTTCCTCCAAAGAGAAGAGGCACAAGGACAAGGAAGGGCACAAGTCTCAGAAAAGGCGGGCTGAGACTCAACCCTCAGCCCCGCCATGTAAGCTGGCTAGGTCTCCCTCGAGGGTCTCCAGATCCTCCCCCTCTCGGCGCCGTTCGCCATGTTTTTTGCCAGAGGAGGAGTATCGGTCTCCCTCGAGGTCGTCGAGGCGGCCCGCCTCGACTTCTAGGTCGACCAGAAGCCTCACCGACACGGACATGGATCGGATGATGCGTCGATTCATATAGACCCAAATGCAGATGGGGGGTGCTCTTGCCTCCCCCCCTCTGGGGGGTGGGAGTGCGGCCCCCATTTTTGCTCCGATCACTCTTTCTCCGACTCGTTTTCGGGTCTCTGAGTCATCGGATCCGGGCCCTTTTGGAGCCGGGGATTCGTCGGCGCCGATAGCTCCGGTCTCTTCGCCGACTGTGCCCTCGGGCATGGTAGATCAGAGTTCTTGGGGCTGAGGGCTGAGCGTCAGATCCGTGGGAGTTAGTGTGTCTTCGGCACCGCTGGGTTTGGAGCATACCTCTCTCTCAGCTCCGACTGCATCGGCCCCGACCCCGATCCCTACCTCGGAGCCGAGGAGATTACTTTCGGAGCCTGGCGAGAGTAGTTCTCCTTCGGCTTTTGAGGTAGTGGAGAGGGTACTGTCGAGGTCCCCAGTTCGGGCTTCGGTTCCTCCCGTACCCCCGCTGCATGTGGGGTCTATTCTCCGTCATCCAACCATTGGGCAGCAGCCCTGAGGGCTTACCCGGCTGTCCCTCTCTGGAGGCAGTCTGGGGGCAGTTGACGGAGCACCTGTCAAATTTGGGAGCCCATTACGACAGATTGATGGGTGCTCCATATCATATCCAGAGGTTATTCCATCCCCTTCATAAACCTTCCCCCCACGACCAGACACCTCCCCGATGTACCACCCGATCAGAGGGAGGCAGCGGCTTCAGAAGTGTCGAAGTTGCTAGAAAAAAAGAGCCATCCAGCCCGTCCCCCCAGACCAGTCCGGATTGGGTTATTACTCCAGTTTCTTTTTGGTGCCAAAGAAGACTGGGGACCTAAGACCCATTCTAGACCTCTCCGTTCTGAACCTGTTCATTCCCAAGGAAAAATTCCAGATGGTCACCCTCCAATCAATTCTCCCCTTTCTACGGGAGAATGGATGTGCTCTATAGACCTCAAGGATGCGTACTACCACATATTGATGGACAGACTATCCAGAAGGTTTCTCCGCTTCCGGCTGGGAGCCAGTCATTATCAGTTCAGGGTTCTTCCATTCGGCCTCACCTCAGTCCCCAGGGTGTTCATCAAAGTCATGGCAGTGGTTGCAGCCCACCTGAGACTTCAGGGCATTCAGGTCTTCCCGTACCTAGACGACTGGCTCCTTACCGCCGCCAACAGGCATCAGCTCTGCGTGGCAAGAGATTACGCTCCAACTCTTGCCCAGAGCCTAGGCATCTCAGTGAATCTACAGAAATCCTTTCTTTGCCCCATTCAGGTCCTGGAGTTCGTAGGGGCCAGGTTGGATACCCGTATCTCTCGAGTTACTCTAACTTCAGACAGGCTGAGCAGCTTGTCGTTTCAGGTAGTAGCCCTTCTTCAGAGTCCTGCTCCAGCGGCGGAGTTGGTCCTGAGGGCACTAGGGTCTATGGCAGTGGCGATCGGTCTCTCCCTTGATGCACGTCTACGGATGAGGGTATTGCAGTGGACCCTTCAAGTTCAGTGGTCGCTATTACTCCACCCGTTGAACACTCTGATACCACTGAGCAGAGTTTGCAAGGACTCCCTTCTTTGGTGGCTCCACACCTGAGAACTGAGGGAAGGGAGATCCTTTGTGATTCCCCCACCCCAAGCCACGTTGACCACGGATGCTTCTCACCTCGGGTGGGGGGGCGTTGTTCGGGCAGAACCGTCCAAGGCACGTGGACTTCCCTAGAGACCGCTTTGCATATCAGTGTCCTAGAGATGAGGGCAGTGCTTCTAGCATTGCAAGCTCTCCACGACCTTCTCCCTCTGGGGACTATTGCAATCCAGACGGACAACATGTCAGTAGTCTGGTACATAAACAGGGAGGAACCAGGTCTTACCCCCTTTGTCGAGAGGCTATGAGAGTTTGGGAATGGGCGATATCCACCAATTGGTTTCTGGTAGCAGCGCACATTCTGGGACGGTCCAACATATTAGCAGACAAACTGAGTCGAGTAATTCTCACTCAGTACTAGTGGTCTCTCAATCCATCTGTTGCGAAGCAGATCTTCCGCAAATGGGGTTGGCCTCACTGTGATCTTTTTGCTTCTCCATTAAACACAAAATGCAGCGAGTACTTCGCAATACTTCCCCCCGAAGGGGAAAATCCCAGAGACACTCTAGTTCATGCTTGGCCTCCCGGTCTCCTTTATGCTTATCCCCCCCTCCCGCTTATGATAAAGTTCATACAGAAAGCCTGTTGGTTGGGGAGCAGAGTTATCCTCATAGCCCCATTCTGGCCTCGCCAGATCTGGTTTCCTTATCTGCGGTCTCACAGTGCGACTCCTCCATAGATACTGGATCCCATTCCAGACCATCTCGGATCCTGCAGGATACCAAACCCCGAACCTGGCGAACCTCAAGCTTGTGGCTTGGTTGATCCAGTTCCACTGATGGCTAGGACTCCCGGTATCTCATCTCCTGTGAAGGCCATACTGGTTGCAGTGCATAAGCCGGCTACCAGAAAAATTTACAATAGTAAATGGAAACGTTTCTCCATCTTGGCTAAAGACAAGGGCCTGGATCCATTTACAGTTCCTATTCCGACTATCCTGGACTTCCTGTCGCTGATTTTTCGGCAGGGAGCAAGTGCTTCTACGGTTAAGGTGCAGTTAGCAGCCATCTCCCATTTTCATGTGGGAGATGGCTTAGGGTCCTTGGCATCTACAAAATTATGCAAAACTTTCTTGCGGGGCATCTTTCTTTTGAAGCCACCTGTGAAAGCTGTGGTACCCCCATGGGATTTGACTTTAGTCTTACAAGCCCTGACAAGTCCACCCTTTGCGCCTGCGGCCTCTGTTCCGTTAAAATTCTTGTCTCGGAAAACAGCCTTTTTGGTGGCTATTACTTCGGCCAAGAGGGTTTCAGAACTTCAAGCACTGTGTATGAAACCCCCTTACCTCATTTTTCACAAGGATAGAGTGTCCCTCAGGACTAACCCGTCTTTCTTACCTAAGGTGGCTTCAGAGTCCAATATTAATCAATCAATAAATTTACCCGTGTTCTTTTCAAATTTTCAGAGTAGAGGGGAATACAAATTGCATAAACTGGATGTACACAGGCAACTGTGTTTTTACTTGCACAGGACTAAGGATTTTCGCAAGTCGGACCAGTTTGTGTTCTTTGCAAAATCAGCCATGGATAGAGCCATTTCCAAAGTGACCGTAGCAAATTGAATTTGTCAGTGCATAATTCACGGGTATATATCTTCAGGCAAACCAGCTCCTGTTGGAATTCACGCTCATTCTACAAGCTCTATGGCCACCTCCGCAGCCTTTTGGTCCAGGGTCTCCTTGGATGACACATGTTCAGCAGCTACCTGGTCGTCTTCTCATATGTTCATTTCTCATTATAAACTAGATGTGATTTCGAGAGGTAGGGCTTCCTTTGGCTCCGCGGTGCTTCGGAATATCCTTCCGTAAAGGCCACCCAGGTTTGTTCCTAGGTAGCTGGGGACTCTGTCCCACAGGTTGCAGAGCAAATGAAGTAACTAATTCATATGTACTCACCATAATGTTCCATATTAGTAGGTACTTCATTTGTCTGCAACCGATTCCCCCCCGCCATCCCCCGAACCTTTGTCAGGATCTCTGGTCACCTGACATTCTCTTGTCAGGAAGTTAAATCTGGTGTATTCCTCTGTCGAGGTTATGAGTTGTGTGATGTGGCAAAAATCGATCTGAGGTAATACAGCATGTAGCAGGGGATTATGGGTAGGGGGAGGAGCTCGGATCTTGTAGCTTGGAAAGCTGCCGGCTGGGATCCGTGGTCGGATCCGATACCCACAGGTTGCAGACAAATGAAGTACCTACTCAGACGGAACGTTATGCTGAGTACATAACTTCTTTTTAGCTGTACAGAATGCTCTGACATCCTTCAAGGACTACATTAATCCAGGACAACTAATGGTAAAGACGGACAACACCATGGTTATGTGGTACATAAACAAGCAGGGGGGGTACACATTCTTTACCCCCTATGTAGACTAGCCATGGTGTTGTGGAACACATCCTTGAGCTACCAAGTGCAACTACAAGCTCAATTCCTGCCAGGAAAATTGAATACACTGGCAGACTGACTAAGCAGAAATCTCATGGACCCACACGAGTGGAAACTGGATCCATGGATTTTCAACATGTTGACAAGCAAATGGGGGAGCCCAGGTGTTGTAGATCTATTTGCCTCCCCCCAGAACTACCAGTTGGACAAGTTTTGCACAAGGACTCCCCACAAAGAAGCCTGGAAAATGGATGCTCTGTCCTTCAGCTGGAAAAACCTGTCAGTCTATGCCCTCCCCCCTCTTCCTCTGTTCTCCAAAGTTCTGCTAAAGGTCAAACAGGACAAACCAAGAATGATTTTGATTGCTCCAGACTGGCCACGCCAACACTGGTAACCACTCCTGCGCAGTGTCTCACAAATACCTTCATGGCACCTGCATCAGACCCCTTCCTTGCTGTCTCAGCAGGAGAATCAAAAGTCTGCACTCTCAGCTTCCAACATTGAACCTTGCAGCCTGGCTAATCACTTAAACTCACCCTTATCTTCCCTCAGCAAACCTGTAAAGGATGTCATCTTGGAGGCGAGAAGACCTATTACTAGAAAATCTTATGCTGACAAATGGGAAAGATTCTGTGCCTGGAACCAATCTGTAGGAATGAGCATAGCAGCACCCAATTTACCTCAAATTTTGCAATACTTAACTGAGATGCTTTACAAGGGCCTGTCTTTTTCCTCTATTAGAATCCACGCTTCAGCTATTTCAGCACTCTGACACAGAACCACCCCTCTTCTCTCACCCCCTGCTGAAGCAGTATCTCAGAGGGGCAAAGAACTTGAGACCAGTCAGGAGAGCTCCTTCCCCTGCCTGGGACCTTAACTTTGTTTTGGAGAAGCTTACTCTACCTCCTTTTGAGCCAGCTGCTACTGCAGTCTTAAAATTTATTTCTTGGAAAAACGGCCTTCCTTTTAGCAATCATTTCAGCTTGAAGGATATCTGAATTACAGGCCCTTATGGCAGTGGAGCTTTTCATCATCTTTAATGCGGACAGGGTATCTGAGGAACTAATCCATCCTTCATGGCCAAGCTGGTTTCCAGTGTGGCTCTTAATCAGTCCATTAATTTGCCAACCTTCTTTCCCAATCTGCAGAACAAAGGGGAACGGATTCTGCATTCCTTGGATCTGAACAGACAACTTGGATTCTACTTGGACAGGACTAAATCTCGTAGAAAATCTGAACAAGTGTTGGTAGCATTCGCAGCTGGGGCAGAGAGGAAGGCTATTTCAAAACAAACCATTTCTAAATGGATAAGCCATTGCATTAATTTCTGCTATAAACATCATGGAAATCCTATCCCCCAGGGGATCAGATCTCTAGCCATCTGGGTTGCATCTACTGCAGCTTTTCTCAGAGGTGTTCCTACCAGGGATATCCTAGAAGCTGCTACCTGGAGTTCTGTACATACTTTCACCAAGCATTATCATTTACCAATTTTCTCCAAATCCAGAGCTGGTTTTGCCACTGCTGTCTTGCAGGGCCTTATAGTTGGCCCTAATGCTATATAAACTCCTCCTCCCAACCATAGCTTTGGGAATCTACCCAAATGTAATGACTGCAATAGTGAAACACGAAGAATATAGTACAGTTGTGTACACTTACCATAAATCTAGATGTTAGAGTGTATTCACTGTTGCAGTCCTGGTTACCCTCCCTTCAGCCCCCTTTCTCTGACTATGCCTCTACTTTCTTTTACTATGCTTAAAAGCCTTTTTGGTTTATTTGCTTTCGGTTGGAGGTATATTTTTGTGTTTTTAATTTTATTTGCACCCCATTAGGGGGGCACCTGACATCTGGGGCAAGAAAAACTGATATGGCATTGGATGCATGTTTTATACCCCTGACGACCTGACGTCATGGAAGAAGGGACAGCAACTGATGCAGGACCCAAGACTTTGTTAATCAGGCCGACTGAGGGCAATCTGCCAGCAGATTACCCAAATGTAATGACTGCAACAGTGAATACACTCGAACATCTACATTTATGGTAAGTGTGCACAACTGTACTTTAGGTACATACCAAAGGGGGGGCATTTTACTCTGTGATAGGTCTGATGAATGCAGAATACAGTGGAACAATGACTTCCTTGGACTTGGATGCCATACCTTTGTTTATAAGGTGCACAACATAATGATTTCCTCACCATTGTAGACACGTGATTGTCAAAGTCTGAATTACTATCGGTGTCCCTGATTACTGGGCCAACTCTAAGGGGTATGTTGTCAATATGATGGCTACCAGGGATGGATGGCTTCCCAAAGTATACTATCATGCATTTCTTAGCATTTAGTTTTAGTCCATGACTCTGACAACAGTTTGTCTATGTCAGCCCTTCCTGGAGAAAATGTGACAGTGTGAGATTCAATGACTGCTCCTGACTTGCAATCATAGGTTCCTAGGTAGGTACTAAGCTATTGGTCCTAGGGCCTATATAAGCCTAGCCAAAAATGTACCCTGGCTTTCGCCACCCAAGAAAATTATTTTCCTGTGCCCCTTTCGAGCAGAGCCACAGAAGTGATCCTTGGGGTGAATTTCTTATTTCCCATCCAATCATCAAGATTTTTCTTGAGTGCTAATAAGGAGCTCTGTTTGACATAGGTAGTCTGTTCCAGAGTATGGGAAGTCTCTGGGACAGGAAATCTATCCCTCCAGCATGTTCTGTTTATTGTGGTGACAAGGTTTAGGCCCCTAGAGCATGCAGCTCGGAGGGATTGGGATTTCTTTAAGTGGAGCATGTCCAACAGCTCTGGGTTTGACATAGCTTAGTATGTTAGGCAGAGATCGCCTCTGAGTAGGCGATATGCAACGGAGTAAAGCTGGAGTTTTTTGAGATGATTTGCGTAGGGCATCTGTTTGAGGCCAGTAATCCTCTTTGTGAGGTATTTCTGTGGCCTTTCCAGTTGTATATGTCTTGTGAGGTACATACCAAAAGGGGCGTTGTACTCTGTAATGGGTCTAATGAGTGATGAGTAGAGGGGAACAATGACCTCTTTTTTTCTGGATGAGAAACCTTTTGTGATGAGGTGAGCCATGTAGAAGGATTTCCTGACCACTGTGGCAATGTAATTATCGAAGGAGAGACTACTGTCCACCTGTGTCCCAATGTCTAATCACATTTTCAGCATTAAATAGACTACCAGATGTCCTTCAAGAATGCAACTGCAGTCCTGACAATACGGGTTGTCCTGCCTCAGGCAGCCCTTCGGTCGGCCGGATTCCAAAGTCTGGGTCTGGCATCGGCTGATGTCGCCTCTTCCCTGATGTCAGAGCGGCTGGGGTATAAAAGCATCAGCCGACGCCATCTTCTTCAGTCTTTCTTGCCGCGCGGTGCCCGAAGCAGAAACAGTTCGCAAGTGCCGGTCGGCCAGCTCCTGTGTTTTCAATTCCGAAGTCATCAAAAGCTAAGTACCCCGTTGGGGAACCTTTTCTTGCCTCAGCCGATGTCAGATAAAACTGCAAAAGTTAATTGTTTGTCTTGTGGTAAACAAATACCTCATAAGGACTTCCATTCTTACTGCCTTCCCTGCCTCGGCCCAGACCACGACGTCTCGGCCTGTGCTGCCTTTGCTTGCTTCAATAAGCGCACACTTAGGCGCCGGGCAGAATTTGCTGAAGACTTTTTTGGGGAAAATTACTCCTATATCATGCCGTCGGAACTACCGACAGCACATATTTCCAAAAAACGAAAGGACCGGGACCGACATTCGCGGCCCGCGGCTTCCACCAACACCACGCTAAAGCCTACCGCGAGTGCATCGGTCTCTTCGGAGGCGGTAATTCAACCGCTCCAGGCCGACGACACCGCTTTACCGCACACTTCGGTCCCGGAGGCTACCCAGGTGCCGGTTGTTGATTTTCCTCCTGAAACCGAAGCCCAAGATTTTCCTGACACCATACCGGTGGACAAAGTTACTCCAGCACGTGGGGCCGCTAGGCCTCCTGTGTCTGTCCATCAAGGCCTACACATGTGCTAAGGCTGCCAGCCAGGCTAAGTCTCACCCTTCTAAATCTTTTTCACAGGGTTCCACTTCTGATAAACAGATCATGACTTTAGCTGCAGATCTAATTTCTTTAATCAGGGGCTCTCAGGCTCATCCAGACAGAGGTTCTCAGCCGCCTTCAGGCAAAAGGCCTAGGGTTGAGCAGGCAGATACCCTTTCCTCAGATGAAGCCTCTGATGAGTCAGGCCATTCAGACTCCCAGGAAGAATCCTTCCCGGCCTACGAGGATTCTGATGCTGATGAATCCATTCCCTCTGCCTCTCCTCCTGAGGATATTTCTTTCGGGGAAATTCTCCACTCTGAGAGAGCATTTTCAGTGGCAGGGCCAGGATTTCTCCGACTCCAGGAAAAGGCTTCGGACTTTCCTTAAGTTACCCCAGCACAGGCCTTTAGCTATACCCCCAGTGTTAGATGTATTGGATGATGTGTTCTCAGACTCCAGTACTTCTCCTGATTCTCTCCCTCCTGCTCCTGTCAAGCCAGACAGATATTACAGGGTTCCTGAAACTCATAAGCATCTCTTTAAGGCCCACTCTGTTGATCTAGAAACTATTTCTCAGGGGCCCAAAGGTGTGGCCACTTCCACGGCCAAAAATCCTTTGCCCGCAGACAGGGAATCTAGGTCCCTGGAGAGGTGGGGTAAAAAGTTTATACCTCATCCACCCTTGCCATGAGGGCACTTGACTGTCTTTTTCATATATTTCAGTATCAGGATTTCCTGATGGATGATTTGCAGAAAAAGTTAGCCTCTCCTGAGCCTTTAGATAGAAAGGCCTTACAGGATTTGGTTCATAATACTCAGCAGGTTAGCAGTCATTTTCTTCAGTGTGGTTATGATGCATTGGAAGCTTCATGTAGGGCAGCTATGACAGGGGCCGTCATACGTAGACATGCTTGGTTGAAAGAACAGACATTGCCAGATCATGTTAAAGTAAAGCTTCTAGATGCACCTCTGGAAAAAGACAAGCTATTTGGTGCTAATGCACAGGGTGTGTTGAAATCAGTTGAGGAAAAGGCTAAATCAGTACAAACAGTCAAAGATTTCCTCCAGGTTCAGCCGCCAAGGTTCAGTAGGAATTGGCCTTCTAAGAATTGGTCTTTTCCAGACACTGACAAGTTCCAAAGGGGAAAAAACAGGCGTGCTCGAGGTAGAGGGCAATACCGAGGTTCCCACAGGGGCCGCCAATGGCAACCAACTAATCAGAGAAGTGGCGCAGGGACTTCTACTGCTCCACAGGGACAATCACAATGACTTGACTTTGACACCGCCGACCAAGGCTCAAAGAGAAGCACCTTTAGGCGGAAAAATATCTTTATTTTCAAAAAATTGTCACGTATTTACAAAGGACAAATGGATTTTGGACATAATAGACAAAGGTTACAGGTTCCACTTCCATACCTTACCAACAAGACAAGGCATGCCAAACCTGCCACAAAATCAAAGGGCAGAGGCACTCATACAAGTTTCAAAGCTGCTACAAATCAAAGCAATAGAAAAGGTTCCTCCTCAGGAACAAGGCCAGGGATTCTACTCGAGACTGTTCCTTGTTCCAAGAAAAGAAAAGCAATGGAGACCTATACTGGACTTGTCCGCTCTAAACACTTTTCTCATTGTGCCAAAATTCAAAATGCTGACGTTACAGCAACTTCTTCCCATGCTGGGCAAGGGGTCTTGGCCGGTTACTCTGAACCTCAAGGAGGCATACCTGCATGTCCCAATCAGACACAGCTGCAGAAGATACCTCAGATTTCTTGCAGAGTCAGAGCATTATCAATTCTCAGCATTGCCTTTTGGCTTATCTACTGTGCCCATAGTATTCGCAAAATGCCTGGCATCAGTAATTGCGCATTGCAGACTTCAGGGGATACAAATATATCCTTACCTGGACGACTGCCTTATACAAGCGGACAGCAAGCAAGCCTTGATAAGAAACTTGGACTATGTCATTCACTTACTACAGGCTTTGGGATACACAGTCAACATTCAAAAATCAAGACTACTGCCATCCCAACAAATAATTTTTCTAGGAGCCAAACTGGACACAAACTCACAAATGGCTTTCCTCACAGAAGGAAAACAAGAACAATTACCGGATTACTTCAAAAGCCTAGCAAAGCACACCCAGATGACTGCAAGGAAAATCCTGCAGGCCCTGGGTTTCAAGGGATCTTGCATTCTTCTGATTCCACTGGCAAGACTACACATGAGAAAACTACAATGGTACCTAAAAAGTTTATGGTCTTAACACAGCCATAACTTAGAAGCAATTATTCCACTCATTCCATGTCTACAAAAGGAATTTTTGTGGTGGGCACAAGCAAGCCAGCTAAACAAAGGCATGTCTTTCAACAAACCTCAAGCAAGCCACATGGAGGGCAGATGCATTCAAGGGCAATGGGCACCCCAAGAATTGCATCTACACATCAATCAAAAAGAGATGTTGGCAGTCATTCATGCAATCGAGGCCTTCGGAAAATTTCTTCAGCAAGGTCATCTGCTAATAAAGACAGACAACACCACTGTTATGTGGTACATAAACAGGGAGGCACCCATTCTTACCCCCTCTGCAGACTAACAATGACTCTTTGGGAAAAGCCCCTGAAACTGAACATACAGTTGCAATCCCAGTTTGTCCCAGGCAAGGACAATGTTCTGGCGGACAGTCTAAGCAGAAACATTACGGACCCGCACGAATGGATGTTACATCCAGACATTTTTTCACAAATAACTCATGCATGGGGAAGGCCGGACATAGATCTCTTTGCCTCACACCACAATCATCATCTGAAGAAGTTTTGCTCAAGGACACACCATCCTCAAGCCTGGAGAATGGATGCTCTCTCCTTCAGCTGGAATTCTCTAACAATCTATGCATTTCCACCTCCACCATTAATGACCAAGGTGTTACTGAAGATCAAAGCAGAACAACCGAAAGGCATTTTGATAGCTCCAGACTGGCCAAGACAGCACTGGTATCCATTACTAAGGAGCATAACTCGCACCAAGCCGTGGCTCCTGCCTCAATGGCCTCTGCTTATATCTCAGCACAATTACAGGACTGTTCATCCCATCCTGCAAACATTGCAACTGACAGCTTGGAGGGTTCCATGACTTCTCCCCATATCTCTCTCTCCAAAAAAGTTCAAGAGATCTTACTTAGAAGCACGCAGGCCTTCCACCAGAAAAACTTATTCAGCCAAATGGAAGAGATTCAACATCTGGAATGCCAACAAGGGTCAGGATGCATCAGTAATGAGCATCCCACAGATACTAGAATACTTAGCAGAAATGCTTCACAATGGCCTTTCATATTCTTCCATAAAAATACATGCTTCAGCAATTTCAGCAAAATACAACTGTGATCCACCTGTGTTTTCACATCCTTTGCTAAGACAGTTTCTAAGAGGGATAAAGAATATTAAACCTCCAAGAAAACCACCAGTGCCTGCATGGGACCTCAACTTTGTCTTGGAAAAATTAACTCTTCCACCTTTTGAGCCAGCAGCATCTTCAGAACTGCAATTTCTCTCCTGGAAAACAGTTTTTCTGTTGGCGATTACTTCAGCAAGAAGAGTCTCGGAGATACAGGCCCTCATGGCAGTACCTCCATTTCTCATTTTCCATCAGGAGAGTCTCTTTAAGAACCAATCCTTCATTCATGCCAAAAGTGATATCCAGGGTTTCTCTAAATCAAGCAATTCACCTGCCTACTTTCTTTCCCAATCCTCAAAATAAAGGAGAAAAGCTTCTGCACACTTTGGACATACACAGGCAATTGCGCTACTACTTGGACAGAACAAAGGCCAACAGAAAGTCTGACCAGCTATTTGTAGCTTACGCTGCTGGAGTACAAGGAAAGGCAATTTCCAAACAAACAATTTCAAAATGGATTGGAAACTGCATCAGATTCTGCTACTCTTTCCATGGAAAAGGTGTGCCAGCCAATATCAGGCCACACTCCAACAGAGCTACAGCCACCTCCACAGCCTTTCTAAGAGGGGTGGCTACAAAGGACATTCTAGAAGCTGCTACATGGAGCTCCGTGCATACATTTTCCAAACATTACAACCTGCCTTTATATTCCAGATCCCGAGCAGGCTTTGCTTCTGCAGTCCTGCAGGGCATTCTAGCTACACCATCCTTATCTTAGATCCTACCACCCCCAGCTTGGCTATGGTATTCAACCCATATGTCAGGACTGCAGTTGCATTCTTGAAGGACATAGTACAGTTTTGTACCTACCATAAATGTAGATGTCCGATAGATATGCAACTGCAGTCAGGTTTTCCCTCCCTCCTACCCCTCTGTAATTCTCTTTTTTAGGGTCCACTCCCCCTTTTCAAATTAGCTGGGGATATCTGTTATGGTGTATCTGTTTATTACTATTGTGTATGTCTGGAATTTTTATCCATTCTCTAAATTTAGCCTTCCTTGGAGGGCACCTGGCATCTGGGGCAAGAAACACTGAAGAAGAGGGCGTCAGCTGATGCTTTTATACCCCAGCCGCTCTGACGGGGAGGAGGCGACATCAGCCGACGCCGGACCCAGACTTTGGAATCCGGACAACCGAAGGGCTGCCTGAGGCAGGACAACCCATATGTCAGGACTGCAGTTGCATATCTATCGGACATCTACATTTATGGTAGGTACAAAACTGTACTTTGTGTGGTAGTTCATGGGTACAGAGTTTTTACCAAAGGGGATGACCATACACTTTTTGGCATTGAGCTTCAGGCCATGGCTTTTGACACCAGGCATCTAAGTGAGGCCCTTTTGTAGTATGTCCACATCATTAGGAGTTTTGATTATGGCTCCTAGTTTGCAGTCATCTGCAAACTTTGTTAGCCAAAGACTTTCTGTGTTAGCCTGTACTTCAAAGAAGTAGATACCAAACAGGAGAAGGACCCAGGACTGAACCCTGTGGTACTCCACTTGTCACTGATCTGAATTCGGATTTAGAGTCTGCTGCTTTCACAGTGTGGGTTCTGTCCATGAGCCAGTTGGCAACCCATCTTGTGGCATAGGGATTTATACCTAGTTTAGTGAGCTTCTCTATAATTCCAGAGTTGGGGGATGGTGTCGAAAGCCTTGGTGAGATCTAGATAAGCTGTGTGAACCACCTTACCCTCATCTATGGCTTTGGTGACTGCTTCAAAGAAGTCAATCAGGTTTAGGAGACATGATCTGCCTTTTACAAATCCAAACTGGGTAGGGTCCAGAGTTTGGAGATTACCAATGTCTTTGAGTTCCATGATGATATGTTCCATGGCCTTGCAGATCAGGCTCATCAGGCTAATGGGGCAGTAGTTCCTGGGATCCATTGTGGCTCCCCCTTTGTGGAGTGGGATAACCGTCGCAGTGCACCATTCAGTGGGCACAAAGCCTGAGGTGAGGCTATGATTGAACATGGTACTTGGGTAGGGTGCCAGTTCATTCTGTAGTTTGTGAGGAACACAGCCTGGGATATTGTCAGGTCCCATGGATGCTGTATTCTTGGCTTTGGAGAGTGTTTTTTACCTGTGCAGCTGTGATTACAGGAACTTTGCATTCTTCTGGTATAGAGATGGGCCTCTCTAGAGGGTGAGAGGGGGGGTAAAGTTAGCACTGAACCTATCTGCCAGGATGTTGGCAATATCAGTTGGTTCTGTATATTTAGTGCCATTGTGCTGTAACTCAGAGCAGATCTGAGTGTTGCCATTGAGATTCTTGACATAGCTATAGAATGCTTTGTGATTGCCTTTAGAGTCAGTGGCAATGTTGTTTTCGTACCTAGCTTTGGAGGATTTTATGAGGGATCTCAGCTTCTTACTGAGGTTGACCAGGGAGTTCCTGCAGTCATGGGATTTTACTCTTTTTTTGCAACAGTTTCTTTCTTCTGTTGTAGTTAGTTTATGGCAGAGGACCACCAGATTGGCTTCTTTTTTTGAGGATAGCATCTTGGTTCTATTAGGGATAGCATGATCCATGCACTTGTGTAAGTGCTTATGAAGTGCATTTGTGTAGGTGCAGATTTAGTCAGCCAGAGACCACTGACATTGGCCTTGACTTCTGAGAAGTAAATGCCAAAAAGGAGCTGTTCAAGGACTGATCACTGAGGGACTCCAGTTGAGACTGGCCTCTTTGTAGAAGTGGATTACCCAATTCTGACTTCCTGGTCTGTGAGCTAGTTGGCTATCCATCAGGAGACATACGGGTTTGTACCTAACCTTTTGAGTTTGTCAACAATGCCCGAGTAGGGTATTGTCAAATGTCTTGGCACAGGTCAGGGTAGGCAATGTGAACTGAAGAAAGGAATTATTTCTTCAGACTCTCCTGTGGCATAAATGTCTGATAACTGGAAAGATGAATGAGCTGAAATGGGATTATAAAGAAATATCTGAAAGATGTCAGAGGTACTTTGACCTGTAACAGAAATTTGCAAACCATTGGCTATACTCCAGTCATTGGAGCATTAGAGCTTGCCTATAATGCTGTAAGTACTTGTGGTAGGCATTTGCTTTGGGGAAACCAGTTAAACTTCAACGTACCTGGATCTCAAAGTATCTTTTCTATAACCCTAGAGTTGACCTTTCTGTCATTTCCTTATCAAAAAACTTCTGAATGTGAGCAAGTAGTCACTTCAGATCCAGTTCCCACTCCCAAGGATGGCAGAGCCTTTGATAGATTCAACAAATAAAGGTTTACACATCTTCAGCCTTAGCCTTTAGAACTCTCAATTGGCAATAACATCCGTCAAAATTCCTTCTGACTTTAATTGCTGGCATGAATGCAGAATTACCTGCTTCAGAATCTAAGTCCTCATTTTCTGTGCTTCCTCAGCTACACAAGTCAGTATTTGAGATGTTTCTATGACACTGCCTTGGGGGTGCAGCAGCTGGCTCAGTCATCTGCAGGTATATGTTTTGACAATCCTAAAATTTATCAGATGTCAAATCTGAAATTCTTAATGTCTCATTGATAGAGGTCTGATTTGGCACCTAATCCACTAATGTTCTTAAGAAATTTGATTTAGGGGGTGACTAGTAAAAGGATAACACACATTTTTCAATCCACTATACCAAAATACCGCAGAAATTTCCCTTCCCTGGACCATTTTACAAGAAACCATTTCAAAACTCACAAAAAAAGTCAGACAAACAACCATTTAAAAAGGATTATCCAGGGCAAAGCTGTAAGATGAAAGGAGGAGCAACTCGGGCTCAATCTCTGTCCAAGAAAAATGGCTATGCCCCCCTTCTTCATCCCCTTTTCCCCCTGGCATCTGTCTAAACCATTCAAAAATTCCTTCTCTGCATCTTTCTGTGGTACAAAATTACAACGGTTTCTTGTAGTAAGAATCATTCCGAATGGGAACAGGTAGCCATGAGAATCCTGCCACCAAACCTAGGAATTTCATCACATCCTCAGAGTCAAACCCACCTGTTTTCTCCCATAATTGCTCATATGATATTCCTGGGAGTAATAAAACCTGTACCAGAGGATCAAAATGGATTCTATTCAAGAATATTTCTGGTAGTCACAAAGGAGGGCAACCTGGATACTTGTTGGACCTGCCTGATTTAAATCTGGTAGGATTACAAACATTAAAATATTATTACTTGCAGTCTTCCCCTGATTACTCCTCTACATTTCTTGGTGAATTTGGATCTAAAGTACGCATATGAACATACATTTATACAGAGACTTCAAATGTTTTTTTTTACATTTTTTTGTTTGGCACTTTTAGTTCTGTTCTTTACCATCTGTTTTGTCCCCAGCAACAAGGATATTCACACAGTGACTAGCACCAGTGATTGCTTTTTGCAGGTAACAAGCCATCCACATTTTCCCTGCTTAGGTGATTGCCTTGTTTTTGCACATACTATCTGAAACTTTCAATCTTTCCTCTATTATAAGTTGTTGCAGAGCCTTAGTTTTCAACTCTTTCTAGAAATCCTCTCTCATTCCTTCCAACAGAATAATTTTTCTAAATGCATATTAGACTCTTCCGAAATGATGGCATTCCTGGCTCAGGAAAAAGTAACCTTTTACCAAGAACAGTTTCTTCTGTTTTCCCTGCAAAACTTGAGCTTACGGCATGGGAATTCCTTGGGATTTTGGTATATGCTGCTTCTACAGTTCTTATGATTCTTCTGTTACACATGAGCAAGATTTAGAGGTTTCTTAAATCAGTCTGGACCCAGTACCAGCACCCTACATCTTCCTTCCTGATCAAGTTCAATACAGGGATTTGAACTTCACTGGTGGATAGACCAGCTGATGTTGAAATCAGATATTGCAATCCCCCAAAACCAGTCCATAACTGCGGAGGCCTCAAGAAACAGCGTCCAGAATTGAAGTTACAAGTTTTTTTTGTGGGGGGGAATTTCAAAAGGAAGGCATGTAAACATCAAAGAAATGATGGCATTGGGGAATGCACTGAGATTGTGGGCTTTGTGACCTCTCTCTTGCTAATCATATACAGCTGCACTGTTATATGGTTCATAAACCAAGGAGAAGCCAGGTTCTACCTACTATGCGGAATTAGCTGTGATAGTCTAGGAACTGGTAAATCAACACAGCTACCTCTTGATGCCACTTAATTCCATCACAGCATAACAACAGGATAGACCTCCTCACTCAAATGGATGTTGCATGCAGGGATCTTCCAGGAAGTTTGCTGTATGTGGGGAAATTCCCTAAGCAATCTGTTTGCCTCCATTCGCAACAGAACAGTTAAAATTCTGCTCCAGGACTCATTGCAAAAAGCCTGAAAGACAGATGCCTCCTCATGCCTTTAATGGGAATCTTCCTGTATGCCTCTTTCCTTTCCCCTGATAATCGGCATCCTTTTAAAGAATCCAAAGGGCTTTCCATAGAGTGTCTTGGTAACTCCATTTTGGTCCAGACAGCAGTGGTTCACCCTTCTGTTCAAGATGGTGAGGGGCAGTTCACACAGACTTTTTCACAGGATAGACTCGCACAGGATGAGCAGTCTCTTATTCACCCCAACTTGCAGTTTCATCATCTGACAGCCTGGAGGCTAGAGTTTTAATCCCCTTCATGCACTTTTTTTTTTTCCTGAGGACATGCAGCATGTATTAGAGGTTAAGAAACCTGCTGCCAAAAATCCTATTTGTCAAATGGAAGAGATTTTCTGGTTGATGCCATAAAATGGACCAAGATGCTTTAAAGGCTGGAGATCTCTGTTTTTTCCATATCTATGTAAATTGTTAAAACCGTGGCTTTCTTACACCTGTATTAAGATTCACCTTTCATCTGTTTGTCTGCAATTAGATCACCCCTTTCATTCTTATCTCAGGTTAAGCTGTTTCTGAAAAGGTTACTTCACATCCATACACCTAGAAAACAGGTGAATCCTCCTTGGGAACTAAAGTTTATACTGAACAGAATGTGCACAGTTTTTCAACCATCTCATCAGGTTGATTTAATGTTCTTAACATGGAAAACCTTATTGCTTTGACTTTCGGCTATGAGGGTGTCTAAGTTGCAAGCTGTTAACGTAATTCAGCATGGTCTTTCTTTTCTTAACGATAGGGTATCTTTAGGAATAAACCCTCTCTTTATATCGAAATTGGTATCAGAATTCACCTTAAATCAATCTATTCATCTGTGTTCTTTTCTGAACCAAAAAATGAGAGCGAATGCAACCTAGTCTGGACATCACCAGACCATTCTGATACTATTTTGATAGGACAATGGGCTTAATAGAACTTATCTGTTAAGTTTCCTATGAAGGTCAACAAAAGGGACAGCCGGTATCAAAGCAGACTTTCCAAGTGATTGCCCCATGCAGTACAGTTTTGTTCTCATGGGAAGACCCTTTCAAAATCAAAGTTCACTGTACCAGGGCTTTGTCCATTTCTAGAGCTCTTTGGAAAGGGGGTGGACTTCTAGATGTGTTCTAGAGATGGGAACGTTGTCGTCTCTGCATACTTTCGTGAAACATAAGATTGATCCCTTCCATAGATCAAGAACAGGTTTTGCTAGGATTATTCTGCAGGGGCTTCTGGACTCTTCCACCTCCCTGATGATCTAATATTTGAAAATTGTCCCATATGATGGGCTACAGCAGCAATTCTCTAATTTTATTTATTTATTTATATTTGTTGACCGGGAGTGTCCGACTGGATGTAGGTCCATTTTCAGCGGAGGCCTGATGAGAAAAGCTCCACAAATGATGAACATTGTACAGTTGTGTAAATAATACTCCAACCGTGATGAATTTGAACAGCTACTGTTAACACACGCCTTCCTGTCTTCCTCTCCCCCTTTCTCCTTCATTGCTGGGTTTGCTGTTAGTGCTGTTTACTTTACCTCATCCTCTTTTTGTCACATAGCTTGGTACATCAGGCTATAGCTTCCCTTTTCTGAGAGGCCAGAAAGCTGTAAACATTGGTACCTGTATATCTGCTTTTATTGTGTGACGGTCTCATTTCTCCTTGGACATACAGGCATGTAGACCCTAAAAGCTTTGGATACTGAGCCAACTTCCAGTCCTTAAGTTATGTCTGATGTAGTTTTGGCTACTTAAGCAATGATGATTTTGAAGATTTTCTGTTATGGTAAGTTTACTTATACAGCTGTACTGTCTTCTTGATTCGCATCTGTTCATTTCAGCATACCCTATTGACATCCTTATACCACTAAACATTTTTCTTGCAGAGGGATTTGGAGAAATGCCTCTGAGGGCTTTAGGACTGTATAGGTGCTTAGTTATACATGCAAAATGGCAAACAGATGGGAGGTCTGAAGTATTACAGGAGCATGGGAGAGTCTTAATGTTGCTGAACTGCTGCCTGTAGCATGCAAGTCCTACTGTTGAAGTGAAAGAACATGAAGATCTAAAGTTATGGTAAGCACATGACTTAATTTTTCATCATAGGGAGTCGGCCTTAGGCGGGCATCTGCCCATTCAACCTATTTGCAGAGTTATGGACAGCCACAGAGCTGAACTGGTTTCCTCCCTATATCAAGGATATTAGCAGGATGATGTGTAGCAAATGCAGTGCAGCTCCCATGCCTTTTTTCATTGTTTCTTCACAAAAGCAGTTGATACTTTGTGCATAGTCTTTCCAGTTGAATTTCATGAGCTGTACAATAAATACCCAGTTAAGGAAATGTTTCTGTTATTGCATTCCTAATTTTAACTGTTTGCATAGATACTTTTTGGGGTCTTTCTAAGACCTGGATAAATGATCAGCAAATGTGCCTGTTTGAGACGGATGCTCCAAATTATTGCCACCTACAGTGTTTAGTTTTATCTAGGCGGGTCCAGCTGTGAATGCTGTTATTTTAATACCTTCTTTTCAGGGCTCAAAGTCTTCTGGCGTCCCATGATTTAACTCAGCAGTAGCTGAAGGGGGTGTACCTCTCGCCTCCAACTCTGCAGGAGAGCATTCCACAAGTGATTTAAGGCAGGTGATGTAAGGGTAGGCAGCACAGAAAAATAGGAAAGCTTTAGAAAGGAGTAGTGAAGGAGTCTGTGGTAGAGGGGGTGTGACTGTCATGATCTTGGCAGTTCTGCAAGGGGTAGGTTTCTAGGGAACCAGTTATTTTCCTCTGGTATTAGTGCTTCCCCTTGCCTCTAGCTCTCTTTTGAGGAGAGTAGTGGGATTGTCCTCTTGCTGCATAGCCAAACTGCTTTTAATAAGTCCATCAGGTGGAAGCCAGTTCCCTCTCATCTGTAAAAGATGAGAAAATGGTGATGACCTACCCCTGGAGATGTCTCCTTCAGACATTCTTACTGTTCGACCAGACCATAAATACTCAGAAAAGTAGCTGTCATTACACCAATGTATGAAAAGCAGTCACAGCAAGATGTATTGATTCTGTACCTTCAGGGATGTCGGCATTATACCTACCTTGGCCCCTTCCCTTTTTAAACAGTAAGAGCTTTGACAACTAATATTTTGGAGCCTGTTAGAGTACATGCATAATTTCCCTCTTCTGGAAAACAGTCTACTTCAGCCATTGCCTGTCACCCCCCCCCCCCCCCAAAAAAAAAATCAAGATCAGACACCCAGTTAGCTTGACTTATAAAACATGCCTATTCTGGTTGGTTTTACACATCTCTAGTGTATGATACAGATAAGTAGGAATTTTTATCAAATGGCTTCCCTCTGTAGGCTGTCTTTGGTATAAACAATGAATGTAGTGAATGGATATTTGAAATGGAAAGCCAAAGAACTGTCAGATGCACAAAAGGTATCCCAGACCTTATAGATATGGGAATCTAGGCCTACATCTATCCATCCATTTTTCATGATGTTTGAATATGCCTTTGAAAACATGTTTAAGTCATATTACTGAATGTCCTGCATCTGAAAAGATGGATATTACAGGGTTAAGTAAAAATTAAAATATTTATGTGAAGGTCTGTGGTTACATTAGATGGTGTTGTAGAATAGAGTTTTGGACTATGAAATTCACTCCTTCACACAGAATATCGGCATGATTTACTGCAGATAAGTGTGCTCCACTATTGTGACAGCATTCTTAGGCAGGTTATAGACATGATGGAGTTATTTGATGAGGCAGGTAAGCATAGAGAATACAGACTGTCAAATGGTTAAGGTTGTTAGGTACATTATCAACATGGGCTATAATGCTGGTTGGGACAACTTTTCCAGTATGGACACTGGTTATACGTAAACATGCATGGCTAAGAAGGAAAGGAGCAAATTACATACATTTATTTTTTGCGAACAATACATGCAGAATAATGTTTAGGTCGAGGAGTGAAACTTAAGGGAAGGCAAGACTTGAGCAATTTATGAAATGTTAGCGTGAATGATAGTTATAAAAGAAAACATAATGGATGACAGAATGTTTAAATGGTTTTCTAATTGTATGTGTACCATGTCCTGTTAGTGTTTGAAGTAAATTCATTTTTAAAAAAATGTTAGCATTGGTCTACACCTTTTCAGATTTTCCAAACATAGTGAAAACTGTGTACAGTGAGGATTGCAGTGGACAGCACAACTGTAATATGGTACCTTGGCAAGCAGTGCAGGCACGGACCTGCTTCATTCAGCTGTACAATCTGAACTTTCATGGTTTAGTGCCAGGGCTAGGTTTAGATGTGGTTAGTATGCGAACTCCAAGAAGACTTGTTTGGCAAGTGAAACGTTGTGTAACAAATGAACTTGAAAAGAATACCATCAAGATGTGCAACAAACCTGTGTGGGGAGGGGAAAGGGTTTCGCCTTTAGAACTGTGCCTCTAGTTATAGTTTCAATACCTTTATTAGTAAGGTATCAAGTTTTGGAGAGACTCTTATACCAAGTTTTAATAAAACTGTAATTGAAGAAAAAAAAAAGAAAAGTTGAGAGGCCTCTTCAGAGTTATCAAGCCTTGGTTCATTTAGCTTGTGTGAAAATCTGGGTGTGCTTATTACTTGGCATTGGGAAACTGGCTACATTTACATACATTCTTTTGTGTGTGTGTATGTATATATATATATATATATATATATATATATGTGTGTGTGTGTGTGTGTATATACACACACACATGCACATATATATGTATTATATGTATATGTGTGTGTATATATATATATATATATATATATATGTGTGTGTGTATATATATATATATATATATATATATATATATATATATATACACACACACACACACACACACACACACACACACACACATACACATATATACATACATATAATTTTTTTTCACCTAAGATGCTGTGGCAGGCCAGATGAATAGTTAATTTCCTGACTTTTGTGAATGGGCGCTTGACAGACGAGTTTTTCCATTGTTGGATTCAGAAGTTAGGGAGCCCTAGACATGCAGTTATTTGCATTCATAGACAAGTTTCAGCTCAAAACATTTTGCTGCACGTTCTCATCCAAGGAATCATGAGAACATGCCTCTCAACTGTCAGATTTTTGCCTCATATTTTTGGTTTGCCTTTGTAAAAAAAATTTTTTTCCCTAGCAGATCAGTGAAGATTGAAGTCACTAAATGATGCACATTTGAGTATCTCACACGTTTCATACTTCATATCCTTTGGAAAATGTTTGCTAACACAAATGCTATTTTAACAATTTTCTAAGTTTATAAGAGCAATATTTAAAATCTGTCCCTATTTTTCGGCTTCCCCCATTATTTTAAATTTTGTCCAGATTTTTTGTGGTAAGAGGTTGAGAGGTGTGCCTGAGAAGTGAAATGTATTCACAGTGCTGTGATGCAGGAAAGTACTAGAAGCAAGAGTGGAAGAGAAAGTAAATCTTGATCAGCCTCTTCCTCCTCCTAAAGGTAAGAGGGATTCTAGGCATTGTAAGTCTACTCAGCCTCTTCCTTCTCAGAAGCCTCCTTTCAAGACAAAGTTCTACCTGACAGTTTGCTTCCCCTTTCCCTGGATCAGGTTCACCTCTCCTTTTGTCTGTGTCCCTTCCCAGTTGGTTAAATGTCACTCACACTTGGATTTTGTCCGTCATCTGCCAGGGATACTTCATGGTGTGCAACTCCTGTCCTATTCTTCTGGGCACCCCTCAACCTCCGCAGGAACAACTGCCTTTCTTTCCAGACCTGCTTCAGGGCCTTTTGTCCCAGGGCATCATTCAAGTGGTGCCCCTTGCCCAGGAAAGAAAAATATTTTATTCCGGGATGTTTCTGGTTCCCGGGAAGGAAGGCACCTGGCGGTCCATTCTAGATCTTTCTCAGCTCAGCACCTTTTTGAATGTCCCTTTTTTTCAGATGTTCCTTCAAACCCTGTTTCCTCTTCTTCCCCAGGCTTTCTTAGTATCTCTGGATGTAAAGGATGCCTATTTTCGCATCACTATTCATCCCCCTTTCATGAAGGTTTTGCATTTCTCTTTTTTTTGTATTTTCAGTTCTCTGCTTTGCCTTTTGTCCTTTCTACTGCCCCAAGGGTATTCATCATATGCCTTGCTCTTGTCATTGCCTTTTGCAGGGGTGACAGGGTGTTTGGAATCTTTCCTTATCTGGCCAACTTGGTCATTTAGGCTTCATCCCCTTAAGTCTTGCTTCAGCACCACCATTTTACAGTTTCTTTTTATAATACTTGAGTTTTACCACAAGCTTTCAAAGTCAGTCCTGATTCCATCTTGGGATCATGTGTTTTTTAGTTGCAGGATCCAGACAGTTCCCATTCTGGCATCCCTGCCTCCACTCCAGGCTTTTCTCTCTAATCACCTTTTTTTCAGTCCCTTCTTCCTCTGGCTTCAGACACAGCCAGGGAATTACCAGGTTTCTAGGATTCGTGGCCTCCACCATTCCTATGCTACCTCTAGCCAGACTCCATTTGAGAACACTACAGTGGTTTCTAAGTCAGCATCGTCCTCCACCGGATTTTCTAGATGTTCATCGTGTTTCACTGTTGCAGTCATCACTGTAGGGTTCTT
This sequence comes from Protopterus annectens, assembly GCF_019279795.1. Taxonomy (NCBI): domain Eukaryota; kingdom Metazoa; phylum Chordata; order Ceratodontiformes; family Protopteridae; genus Protopterus; species Protopterus annectens. The sequence continues at coordinate 712,968,590 of NC_056737.1, forward strand.
CCTGCCGGCAGGCAGCCCTCGGTCGGCCAGAATCCCAAAGTCTGGGTCCGGCATCGGCTGTTCAGTCATGCTCCCTGACTTCAGAGCGCCAGGAGTACAAAGCTGCCAACCGACGCCATGTTCTCCAGTCTTTCTTGCCGTGCAGTGGAAGCAGTTCGCAAGTGCCAGTCGGCTGACTCCTGATATTTTTTCGTGCTTCAGTCCGAAGACTGACTTCTTCACAAAGCTAAGTACCCCGTTGGGGAAACTTTTTTTTTGCTCCAGTCCGATGTCAGAAAAAGTTAATTGCATTTCTTGTGGGAAGCAAATAACTCATAAGGATTTCCACTCTTACTGTATTCCTTGTTTAGGCCCTGACCACGACGTAGCTAGTTGTCGGTTTTGTGCTAGATTTAACCAACGTACTATTAAGCGGAGATACGATTTTGCTTTTCACTACTTTGGCAGGCGATTTAATTATAAAATGTCATCAGACACGCTTCCGACTACCGGAGTTCACAAACAACGCAAGGATAAGGACAGGCCTCCAAGGTCCAAATCAGACAACGTTTTACAAGCAGAGCCAGCTACAGGTTCGGCCATCGCCAGTGAGACACTTTCGCAGCCCCTGTCGTCGGCCATTTCAGAACAGATTGCCGAAATGGACTCCTACGAGGAGCCAACTAGGCCTTTGAGTACTCCAGCTGCAGGACCTTTGGACAATGCTCCCTCTGATGGGTCCGGAGCCGCTTTGCAGGTACCGGCTTCCGAGGGGGGGTTTCAGGCCTACTCAGCTTCTGATAAAGGCAAAGCCAAAGACTCCTTCTAAGTCTAAGACACCAGCCCAGGCCTCTTCTGATCCGGGACCCAAATCTCAGAAACAGCTACTTAAAATGGCGGAGGACTTACTAACCATGATTAGGGGTTCACATCCCCCTCCAGACAAAAGGCCAAGGCAAGAATTGGATTATGAATCCTCTGATCAGGCATCTATTTCTTCAGTGTCTTCCTCTGAACAAGAATATCCTTTCCCTCCTTATGAGGATTCTAATACTCAGGAATCCATTCCATCAGCTTCTCCCCCTGAGGATTTTTCTTTTGGGGAAACTTTACATGACATGAGGGAACATTTTCACTGGGAAAGGCAGGAGTACTCTGAATCTAAGGGAAGGCTTAGGGATTTCCTTCATCCCCAACATAGACCCCTGGCTATTCCTCCTGTTTTGGATATTGTGGATGATGCCTTTTCTGAGGCTAATTTAACTCCTGACTCCTTTCCTCCAGCCCCTGCTAAGCCTGACAGATATTACAGGGTCCCTGACTCCCAACAGTTCCTTTACAAAAATCCTACCGCGGATCCAGAAACCATTTCTCAGGGTCCTAAGGGTGTTAAGGCCGCCTCTGCTAAAAACTCTATTCCGACAGATAAGGATTCTAGAGCTTTGGAGAGATGGGGCAAAAAAGTGTACACTTCTGCTACTTTATCTATTAGGGCTTTAAATTGTCAATTTTATATGCTAAAATATCAGCAATTCCTGCTGTCTGTTATGAAACAAAAGCTAGGTACCATTTCTGCATGTGCAGATAATAAGGAATTATACACTATTTGATGCATGCTACTGAACAAGTGGGGAAGCATGGTTTACACTGTGGTTTTGATGCCTTGGAGGCTTCATGCAGGGCGGCTGCCACTGGCACAGTCATTAGAATGCATGCTTGGTTAAAGGAACAAAACTTACCTGATCAAGTGAAAGCTACGTTACTGGATGCTCCTGTTCAGCATAATGTTTTGTTTGGGTCTAAGGCTGAAGAGGTGATAAAGAAAATGGAGGATAAGGCAAAATCCATGCAAACGGTTAAGGATTTTCTTACAAGTTCAGCCCCCAAGATTTAGCAGAAATTGGCCAACAAAAAATTGGTCCTTTCCCAACTCGGACAGGCCTCAGAGGGGTAGATATAGGCATTCCAGAGGGAGGACCCAAGCACAGACCTCTTACAGACCTAGACAGTGGAGTGCTTCCACCCCCAGGGGTGGAGAGGACAGACCTCAATCTTTTAGAAAACAGGCTCAATGACTCCCCCTGCATGGCTCCAGGAACTTCTCTCCTGGAAGCCCCTCTAGGAGGAAAACTCTCTCTTTCAACAAAATTGGACTTGCATAACCCAAGACAAGTGGGTTCTGGATTTAGTTTCAAGAGGTTACAAATTCCATTTTCATACCTTGCCAAGACCAAACGGATGGCCAGACCTACCAAAACACCAATGGGCAGAGGCATTAAACCAGGTGGGATCCCTCATGGCTATGAGGGCCATAGAACTGGTTCCACAATCAGAGAGGGGGCAAGGCTTTTACTCAAGGCTCTTTCTAGTTCCCAGAAAACAAAATTCATGGAGACCCATCCTGGATCTGTCAGTCTTAAATACTTTCCTGGAGATACCAAAGTTCAAGATGCTTACTCTGCAGCAGCTCCTGCCAATGTTGAGCAAAAATGCATGGATGGTGACATTGGATTTAAAGGAGGCTTACCTACACATCCCTATCAGACAGGAGTGCAGAAAATACCTCAGGTTCAAGGCCGGCTCGAAACATTGCCAATTCTCTGCGCTGCCCTTTGGCTTGTCTACTGCGCCCAGGGTCTTCCCCAAGTGCCTGGCACCAGTAGTAGCTTATTGCAGACTCAAAGGAATTCAAATTTACCCTTATCTGGACAACTGCCTTATTCAAGAAGACAGCAAGGATGTCTTACTCCAGCACCTGGAATTTGTTCAAAATCTACTCAAGTACCTGGGATTCACTGTGAACATAAAAAAGTCAAATTTGACACCCACACAACCGATAACTTTTCTGGGTGCTCTTCTAAACACAACAACCCAGATGGCATTCCTGACATCCGAAAAACAACTACAGCTGGCTTCACCTTTCAAAACCTTGGCCTTAATGTCTCAGCTAACTGCAAGGAAATTCCTGCAGGCTTTGGGTTACATGGCCTCCTGCATCCTTCTCATACCAAAGGCAAGACTACATATGAGAAAAACACAATGGTACCTAAAAAGTGTATGGTCCCAGCATTGCCACAGTCTAGACAAACAGATTGCTGTCTTGCCTTGCCTACAAAAGGAATTCCATTGGTGGACCATGGCATGTCTTCACAACAATGGGAAAGCCTTCAGTCTGCCTCCAGCCAGCCAAGTGTTAACCACGGACGCCTCGGATTATGCATGGGGAGCCCACTTGCAGGGGAAAGGCCTGCAAGGTTTTTGGACAGAGGATCAGAAGCACCTACACATCAATTTAAGAGATGTTAGCTGTACAGAATGCCCTCTTGGCTTTCAGGGATATTCTACAACCAGGACAGCTACTGAAGCAGACAGAGACAACACCACAGTTATGTGGTACATAAGCAAGGGGGTTCACACTCCTACCCCCTTTGCAGACTAGCCATGACTCTATGGAACACAGCTCTAGCTTGCAAAGTGGATCTACAAGCTCAGTTCCTGTCAGGGAAACAAAATATTCTGGCAGACAGCCTGAGCAGGAACCTGTCAGACCCACACGAGTGGATGCTAGACACCCAAATATTCAAGATGATTATAGAAGCCTGGGGCTGCCCGGACATAGATCTATTTGCATCCCCCCTCAACCACCAGTTACAGATTTTTTTGCACAAGGACATTTCACAAACTAGCATGGAAAGTGGATGCACTTTCATTCGGTTGGAGAAACTCTCGGGGTATGCCTTTCCTCCACTACCTCTTCTTCCATGGGTGTTATTAAAGATCAAGCAGGACAAACCCAAAATGATTTTACTGGCCCCAAATTGGCTTAGTCAATTTTGGTACTCAACACTAATGAATCTATCCCAGGAGCCTCCTTGGATTTTACCTCAGATTCCAAATCTTTTGTCCCAACACCAGGGCCAGGTTCTGCACTCTCATATCAAAACTCCCAGCCTAGCAGCCTGGCGAATTCAGGGTCTATGATTAATCCTACACTTCCCAAACAGGTCATGGATGTCATCTTAGAAGCCAGACGGCCTAGCACTAGAAAATCTTATGCAGGTAAATGGAAGAGATTTTGCACCTGGATGCATGCTCAGGATTCGGATCCTCTCATTCCTAATATCCCACTGATTTTACTTTACCTGACAGACATGCTCCACACAAAACTTGATAATCAGACATATTAATCTTAAAAATTAAAAGTACAATAAGAATATAAATTTAGTAAAAACATCAGCATCCCTAAACCACACAGAAATATGAGATCAATTAGACAACATTGCAACTATAATGCTAAAGGCAACGCAAATAAGCTTCAACAAATAGTCGAAGAAAATATAAAATAGTGTAAGAACAGACTAGAAAGGAATATGAGAGTAGTACAGGATAGGAGAATAGAGTGAGACAAAAGTCTAGAAGAGAGAGGAGAAAAGGGGACAGAAAAGAGGACAGGGAAGAGAAAGAGAAGTGAGTCATAGCCTGAAGGGAGTGAAAAGGGCAAGAGAAAATGTAGGAATTTACTTAGCAATTAAGTACAGTGTAAGGTTAAAGGTAGAGCACAGGGGAGAGAGGAAGGTCACACTGGAGTACTACATGAACAAAGCCAGTGATTTTGGAAGTACAGTTTGATTTTTTGTTTGAAGAGAGGTAAGGAAGCTATAAGAGTGATATCTGTGGGTAGAAGATTCCAAGTTTTACCTACAGTATTAGTGAAAAGAGATTCACCAGCTAAGTTGTGGGACTTCATGGATTTGGTCAAGAGTTTACTAGAGGAGCGAAGGGAGGTAAGATTGTTGTAAGGGATTAAAAGTTGTGAGAGTATAGGGGTATTATCTGGTTGGTACAGTATTTTGTGGGTAATAGTAAGTTGTGCGATCAGAAGACAGTTTTGTAGTTCAAGCCAGCCTAAAAGTTTCAAATTAAGACAGTGATGTGTTCTGAAAGGGTTACTAGTGGCAAAGCGCGCAATGCTGTTGTAACAAGTTGCTAGTTTATTCAGGTTAGCCTTCTTAAGGTTAGTGAAGATAGGTGAGGCATAGAAGAGAGTAGATATCAGATGGGAGTGGGCAATGGTAGCTCTGGTAGATGGTGTGAGAAATGGTTTAATACGGTATAAGGATCCTAATTTTTTGTTAACTGTTTTGATGGTGTTATTGATGTGTTGATCAAAAGTGAGATTGTTATCAATGGTAATTCCTAGCAGTTTAGTTGAAGAGTCAGGATAGATGACAGTGGCGTCATTTGATAAGATGGTGAAGTTGAATGGGGAGGTCCGAGTGGTGGGGGTGAAGAGAAGTTTAGTTTTTTTAGCATTAAGTAGGAGGTACCGTCTAGTAAACCATGTTTCTACTGTGTTGAAGGTATTTTGAGTTAGTGACAGAAGATCTGAAGAGGTAGATGCTGAACAAATAATAGTGGAATCGTCAGTGTATTGGATGCAGGTAGCTTGAGGGATTACAGAGTGAAGATCGTTTATGTAAAGGGAGAAAAGAAGTGGACCAAGAATAGAGCCCTGAGGGACTCCAGTAGAAATGGACAATAAGGAAGAGATGTGGTTATCCCAAAGGACGGCTTGTTGTCTATTGCTTAGATAAGAAGTAAACCATTTAATAGCCAGGTTATCAAATGAGAGGGATTCAAGGATATTGATTAAAGAAGAGTGATTAACCATGTCGAATGCTTTGGAGAGGTCAATGCAAAGAGCAGAGGAGAAAAGATTGGAGTTGCGAAGGTTGTTGATGATATCAACAAAGGAAAGGAGGGCAGTGGTGGTGCTATGGTGAGGTCTAAAGCCAAGTTGACAGTTAGCTATGATGTTATGTGAAGAGAGATACTGTACAAGTTGCTGATGAATACATTTCTCCATGATCTTAGCTAAGGGTGAGAGAAGAGCAATTGGTCTAAAGTTAGAGTATTCAATAGAGTTACCACCTTTGTGTAGTGGGATAATATGAGAGACTTTCCAGATATCAGGGATGGTTCCCTCTTGAATAGTTATATTTATGAGTATAGTTATTGGGTAAGCAATTTCTCTGGCAGCCTTTTGAAGAGAGAGAGAAGGGAGCTTGTCAGCAGAGGGGGTACATGGTTTCAGTTTGAGAATAAGTTTGTAGATGAAAGAGGAAGGGATGGGTTGGAGAGAAGTTATAGGAGGAGTTTACAAGATTATTTGGAGGGTAAAAGTTATTGATGTTCAGTTGTCTGGCAAGAGATTGAATAGTTTCAGTAAAGGAGTTAAAAGCATTTGCAGTATGGTAAGGGGTATCTGGGTCAGCGTTTAGAGGGGAGGGAGTTTGGGCTGTTCCTGGTGATAGGAGTCTATTGATTGAGGACCAGAATTGTTTGGGTTTATTGAAATTTGTTTCTTGAAGTTCACAGAAGAATTTTCTTTTATCAGTGATTATTGCTTTTTTTGTAAGATTTCTAAGTTGGCGGAAGTGAAGAAAATCAGAGCCGAGTCTATGGCATCTCCATTTGGCCCAAACTTTGTTTTTAGTGAGAATTAGTTTTCTTGTTTCATTTGAAAGCCATGGGGCTGTATTAGACTTCATTCTAATGGAATGCTCAGGAGCATGTTTATCAAGGATGGAAAGGAAAATAGAATTAAAGAAAGATACTGCTTCGTTAAGTGGGAGTGATTTTAAGAGGTTCCAGTTACATGATTTGAGTTCGTTTTGAAATAGGTCAATTTTAAAGTGTTCGGTAGAGCGTATTTTTCGTATGTTAGGGAGGTTTTGACAATCAGTCTTTTCTCTAGTGATAAAAGTTAAGCAGTGGTCACTGAGGTCGTCAGGCAAAGTTCCTACTTTATAAGTGATGTTGACTTTGTTTATGAGTATCCATTCTAAGATACTCTGTTTCTTACTTGGCTTATTAAGTCTTGTAGTAGAGGTAATGGATTGAGTAAAGCCATTTAGGTTTATGTGAGAGGAGGGATTTTCACTATTAATGGTATTCCAGTCTATATTAGTCACCCAGAATTATGGTTTCTTGGGGGTAATTAATAGAAATCCAACTGAGAAAGTCTTCTAAGATAGGTATATTGTTGCCTGGTGGTATATACATACAGATGATGTAAAGGGCTTTCTTAGCATTTAATTGGAGTTTAGTGATGATGGCTTCAGCTTTACTATCCTGGATTGGACAAGGTGGGAGGGAGGAGATGTTGAGATGGTTCTTAAATAGAATTGCTACTCCACCACCCTTTCGTTTAGAACGATCAAGCCTAAGTATATTATAGCCTTGGGGTATAATCTCAGTATCTTTAGTGACTGGTTTAAGCCAGGTCTCTGAGAGGCAAAGAATGTCAAAATGATGGGTATCTAAGAGGGTATGTAGGTAGGGTACTTTGTTGTTAACACTTCGTATGTTAAGATGTCCTATGTGTAAGGTATTTGTGAAGCTAGGCTTAGATGCTTGAGGGGAGGGATATGCAGGGCCAGGGTTGGGGTGAATGTCACCGTCTTGTAAGGAAGGATCCATTTTCTGTGGGGATCCCTGTGGTTCTGCCTTATTTGTCTGAATTGCTCCATGCTGTATTCTGTTAAATGTATATAAATAAATGTGTGTGTATTCTTCTGTTAAAACTAACCTGTCTGTTATCTCTGCCTGTCTGACATTGACTCCTCTTTCTTCTAGGTTCAAGGTCAAACAATTTCTTAAAGGCGTCTCATATCAGGCCTCCCAAGAAGCCTATTGCACCTTCCTGGGACCTTAGTTTTGTACTTGAAAAAATGACTCTAGCTTCTGTTGAGCCTGTAGCTTCAACATCCTTGCAGCAATGTGCTTGGAAGGTTGTTCTTCTTTTGGCCCTTACTTCAGCTAAGAGAAACTCTGAACTCCAGGCTTTTATGGCTGTTCCTCCTTTCGTAGTTTTTCATAGAAATAGGGTGCGTCTTCTTACTAATCCTCCTTTTATGCCTAAGGTGATTAATGAGCTGTCTTATCAGTCTATTAATTCTTTCTTTACTTCCTTCTCCACAGTCTGCTAATGAGAAGGTTCTTCACACTAAAGATTTCTGTTGACAGTACAGATATTATTTAGGTAAGCTGAAGACCATTTGCAAATCTGAACAACTTTGTTTCTTTTCATCCCAGATATCTAGGTTTGGCAGTTTCTAAGCAAACCACATCTTCCTGGATGTCTAAGTCCATTTCTTTGTTAAAATCTTTGTACATAAGTAGGCACTTATTCTACTAGAGCTGCTACCTCCTCTGATAGTTTTTACAAATGTTTGGATACCAGTTCCATCCTTGAGACTGCTACTTGGACTTTTGTCGATGCTATCACTAAGCATTACAAATTGAATGTTTCTAGAGCAGGAGTTGGCTTTGCCCTAGCTGCTGCATGGTTTTCTAGATGTCTGTTCTGTGCCTTCCTCCTCCCATGTTTCCTGTTGAGCTTTTGTATTTGTAAAGGATACTACAACAGTGATATGGAAGGATGTAGTACAGCTGTGTAAAAAATTGCCATAACAGTGGATGCCCTTCTCTTCACTGTTGCAGTATTCACTCCCTCCATCCCTTTTTCCTTCTGTCTTCCTAGCTT